>NW_007577898.1:112155-170054 GCF_000690725.1 Stegastes partitus
AAAAAAAAAAAGAAGAAAAACAGCTGAAGGGATTTTATTTTGATGGATTCAGAATGGACAGAAATTTGCAAGAAAGAGACAAACTACAGAATGAATAAGGCATGGTGTGTTCCCTTCCCTTGGCAAGAGAAAAGTCCTTCGAAGTGAATAATGACCCGACAGTAGCTGAGAGAAGCAGCGCTCACACAAACAGACATCAAAGGAAAGTTTCAGAAAAAGGTCCCTCCTTCTGCAGCTGCGTGACTCAGTTCCTCCTATTTTTGGAATGTGATTTAGATTGCAAATTTTGACCCACATCTTTCCCCATTTTGACTTGTATCCAGACTTGGCATCATCTGTTTAATTTAAGAATTTACCAGCCCGTGGGTAGATGGTATTAGAAAGGAGGACAGAGGTTTTTTTGCTGCGCTTTGTTGGTCCGTGACAAACAAAAGGAAAAAGGTAGAGTAGCAAAGACGTCTTCAAGCTCTGCTGCAGAGCTCTAATTTAAATGACCACACCAGCAATTCCAACATAAACAGTGAACCAGACAGATGGGCACTTCGACAAACAATAAAAGATGTGGCAGGCTGGAGGAGAAACAGTAAAGGGAGACGTAAAAAGACAGTGGGAAAGGGGGTGAAGGAAAAAAAAAAAAAAAACAGGAGGAGAAGCAACAGAAGAAATGTGGAGACAGAGTTGGTGTTCATTTGTAACAGTAGACCCTACAGGGAACTACAAAAGGCCATTCCTGCCATCTCAAATGGTGCAGTGCAGCAAATTTTCACTCAGCCGTCACTCTCCCAAATGAGCGCAGCCGTGGTCGTTTCTCACAGTCAACAAGAAGCAGGCAGGCAGTGAATAAAACAACAAATGGCTACCGAAAACAAGCATGTTAAAAGCGGTGAGAAGAAAGTAACAAGAAGAGAAGCGAGAGGGGTGACGTGGGGCAGACAGGTAGGTGAACCGAGGTCTCACCAGTTGGACAGAGCCTGGAGGGCTGCGTTCATGTAGCAGGTGTTGCCGATATTCTTCAGTCCTGTCAGGCCTGACGGAGACAGAAAACACACCGGGGAAATTAAAACAAGACTCTCCTCAAATGCTTGTAAATTTTGAGGACGGATGGAAAGTTTTTACATTTTCACAAGAGCTAGTCAATCTCTGGAATGAATATTTTACAGCAGCAGCGGACAAAGTGGGTACCTGGTGTATTCAGAACAGTTAATATTAATGGATCTAGTCGCTCCTGCTATTATTCTTTGTCTTATTTCTGTCTGGGGTATAATCACGCTCCAGTTTTTTGGAACCATATTTCCCACAGCAGGGTTGTTCCTGGATGAAATGAGCCTTTGGGGGGTGACTACAGTAAAGGCAATGAGTCTGCGTAACCTCACTTGACCGATGTCTACGTATTTTCCCGTTATGTCTGAGCATTTGATCAACAAAAATGTCTCACGCTTGAGTGAATGGAACCACAATTACGAAAACTGATTAAAATAAATGCTTTTTTTCCTCCAGTCTCAGTTTTTTAATCACTCTAGCACTGGCTATTTTCATCTCGCACAGTCTAAAACCTTTCATAAATATATCTTAGGTCTTCTTGAAAAATGGCAAAATCTGTTGGGTCAAAAATGTACATACAGCAACTTGATTTATTACTTTTGGATAAAGAAAGCTGTGTTCTGAATGGCAGGGCCTCGTAACGCCTCGTGATTGATTAGAATTGACTACAGCTTCTGACTCCTCTGAGCCAATTTAAATAGAAAACTTACAGTTAAAGTAATCATTAAAAACTGTATAAGTCTTTAAAAGTGTATGTAAAGTTTTGTTCTGCACCTTAACAGTCTTCATGTGCTGTGTCACTGCTGCAGCTATTGGGTTCGTAAACAGGACAAACTACAATAACTAAGATGTTTTTAGAGCATGCACTCATGCAGCGTTTGTAGCCCCTCTCAGAAAGTCCCTCCTTTACGTTAATCTGATGGCATCAGCTTCATGTTGCAATGAGAACTCTGGTCGTTGTTCTGTACAATGCGCTGAGGTCATCCTACTAGGTCAGACCTGGTAACATTTCAGTATCACTTTCACCATGGCACAAGTCTGGACTGCGTGCCACCGTATGAACGCACAAGCGATGGACTTCCAGCTGCTTGGAGGAATGTTTCCTCTGAGTTTATTAAATACCTGCAGCATCAGACAGCAGCACCATCCATACGAGCGTCTCCAAAGCAAGAGAGCCGTCCTTCCCTTCCTTCCTTCCTTCCCTCCCCCTGCATCTCTCCTGGTGAGCCGTGTCTCACATTTTTCAAACCTCTGACCTTGCGTGACGAGCCAATTCAGCCGAGGACAACAGTGTTCAAAGCTTATTCACTCTGCCTCCTGATCATACGATACTGTATTTGTGACCAAAATAACTGCAGCAGTGACCGCTGCCAACGCCTGAGCTACACCACATGAGGTTTAACATAACATATGCCATTTGGTGAAGCCTGCGTGTGTACGGCAGCGCTGAGCGAAGACACTATTTGCATTGGCGGATCCCAACCCGCTGAGCCACACTGCCGCCTGTAGTCTTACGAGCGTGTGTGATTTTCTATAGTTTTTTTCTCGCACAGTTGGTCCTGGTCCTTCCTTATCAGCACCTACATGTGACAAGACTGTTTCAGATTAAGTCGTAAGCAAATCATTAGTTGGTTCATTTTGTTTGCCTTTCAAATGATGTTTCAGATGGTTTCTGCTTTTTTTTTTTGTGGCGCCTTCAAGTACAACTTTTAACTCGAGACAGGGTGAGGCAACACATCAGTTGGTGTTCATCAGCCCTTCTTCTTTTGAAGTCTGCTCGGCGTGTCAGGGCCTTTAAAAGCGCTCGTCTTGACACAAAAATGTACTGCTCTTTTTTAATTCCAATCATCACCTTCGCTTTGAACTAAACCAACTGCTGATTACTGCGCCCCTGTGTGTGAGGTGTTCATTTTTAATTTTGTCAAACTTGGATTAAGAGGTGATAAAATGTAATTAAATTTTTGTCACCTCACTGACTTCAAAAGTATATGATGTTAATTATTAAAATTAGAACACTGGAATGAAAAGCGTGCCGACGGCGGCGGCACTTCAGCTGTTGATATGAATATAAAACTGCTTCATTTACAACATTTAGACATTTATTTCCAAGTTTATTTGCTGACATGGCACCTGATATTTGTGGAAACGGCTAGAACTGTGCTGCAATAATCATTATCACTGGTGAAAGATGTTCATTTTTGTCTGACTTTCTGCAAGAATAAACGTGAGTGGAAACAATAAATACTGATCTAATTGCCAGATGTGTTAGTAAAATGATTTGAAATACTTGCAAAATGATAATATTATCATATCATTATGACATATAAGACTAAGCCCTTGTGCCACATCTGTGTATGCTCACCTCTGGCACGCAGCTCGTCCTCCTCCTCTGTCTCCATGTCCAGGTCTTCACAGCCTCCATTAGAGGGCACTCTCAGAGAGGTCGGGCTCCCAGGGGCCCTGCTGTTATCCTGGAGCAACAGGACACACAGACCTCATCATAAACATCTTATCTTGTAAATGAATAACCTAAACATAACTGCGACTGAGAAAGCAGCGCTGGAACTATTCATCATTATGTAGGGCAGGAGGAGAGCATTCTGCAGGTTCATCACTAAACCTGCTTTCGAGCTCAGAAAATGAACAAACTTCAATAACAAGCTGTGAGATAATCACAGAGGGGAGCCCGGCTCTTACCTGGCCAACGCTCGGTGGCGAGGGGAGGGGTTTGATGTTGGTGTGGGGAGAGTGAGGACCTAGTTTACGCTCCAGGAATACCTCCTTGCCGCAGGCATAGCACCACACTCGAAGCGTGGTCAGGTTCACGGTGAGGTTGTGCCTCGTCTCCTGCACACAAAGTTGTCAGAGAAAAAAAAAAAACTTTGGGTGAATGGACATAGCAGACTGCAGGAATGAAGCGAAACAAGGGAACAGTGTTGTTATTTGTCCAAGAACAGCTGACAGCCGATAGGACACGCGTGCGCCTGCTTCATAATCTTCAGCACAATCTAACAATCAGCAACTTATCAAATGAAGGCTGCAGCTCTTATATAACAAAACTATGTGTCTTTGCCGCCAGCTGGACCTGCGTAAGTCTACAGAAAACAGAATAAAGTGTTATGAAGAATTCTGGTACTAAATGTTTTTCCCTCAAGTAAAATGTAGGTTCGGTAAAATAAAATCATTTGTTCAGTTATAATGATGTCCTTCTGTTGCCTTAGCTTCTGTGGTCTATTTAGTAGATTTAAACGACACAACAAAACTCCTCTGTTTATGCGATGCTACAAACTAAGACTTCCACAGATCTACATGTTACACAGACTGGGAAATAACACACATTTTTAGGACCACGGAAAACAAATTTGAAAGCTGCAACACACAGTAACCGCACAACAATCAAACCAGATATACTACTTAGAAAAGCTGACTTCAGGTAGTAACACATTACTCTGATTTGTGGTTTTTTATTTTTTAGAATGCAGGTCTCGTTTGAGAAAAATCTGCAGCTATGAAAAGTATAGGAGCTGCTATTTTCAAACATTCAGATTGCTATCACATTAGAGAAGTTGTAAATTCTAACGAAAATCAACTTGGTCTTGTTCCTGCTCAAGTGAAACCAACTGAAAAGGTTTGGGTTTGAGTTTTTAAACTTTTTATTGAAAAAGTAGCTTCTTAAGAAACTGAAATTCAATACCTGCACATACTTGGTGCAAAAGCATTGGGACTGTCCATGAAGCGCGTGCAACATGTGCAGCTTTACTGGATTCTGTTTGACACTGTTTTGACGGAAACTGGTAGGTGAACACTTGCAATTTTTCCACGGAAAAGAGAAGAAAATGTCACATTATTTGTCAGTCAGCCCAGGTAGGTCTGCTGCCACCACCGACAGAAGAAACAGAAAGTTTTCACAGAGGAAGAACCCGCTGATTCCAAGACCAGACAAAGTGCGTCATTTCAGGAGCACCAGGAGCACTCTAATCGCTTTCGTTAACATTCATGCGGTTGTGCAAAAAGAATTCGTCCCCCAGGGTCAGACTGTCAACTCCAACTTCTACAGTACTGTCCTGAGGTGTCTGAGGGAGAACATTTAGTGCAATATGTACTCGCTAGATTTGGCTCCCTGCAACATCTTCTTCTTCCCCCAAATTATATTCAAGTTGAAGGATTGCCGTTTTGACCCAGTTTAGAAGATTCAGCGGTCATCCCACACAGTGTTTGACATGTCACCATAATGAGCGCTATGAGCGTTGCAGGAGCACTGGAAGCAGTGCACCGCTGCACGAGAAGACTACTTTAATGGAGACGGAGGCCACATTATAATATATATTTTTATTCTTTTAGCTTCCAGCTTAATGAGATTTGTTGCGAGTTAAACACAAAAAAACCTGACATCCACTGCATCATTCAAACATACATTTGCAGGTCTCAGAAGTGTGAACACATCACAAAAAGTGTAAAAAGATTCAGACAAAGCTCGGTGTCTCAGGGAGACAGGTGTGAGACAGAATGAGGGCTGCATCAGGACAGAAGTGTTGCTGCTGTGCAAACATGGCCGAGTTCTGCTGACCCACTGCTGCTCTTACACACACCAGCAGCCTGGCAGGTCGACACGAGACTGAACACGAGCAGCAGCCAACCAGCAGACTCTGCATTATTCATCAGGGCTGCATTAGTCTTCACACCGTGGGGCAGAGCAGAGCTGGCAGGGGCGACACACCAGCCTGAGCATGGCCCCGAAACTCCCCCGTTTTAAATCATTTATAGCAGGTTGGGTGTTCATAGCAAGATGAATTTACAGGGCTTGCAGGCTGTTTCAGGCAGGCTCACATAGTATTAACTGTGTTAGTGTTATATCAACACAAATCCAAATCCTACTTCAGCACACACACAGAGCAATATGGACATAATGTAGTAAAACCTGTGTAAACAACTCACAGATATTTGGGCCATAATAACTATTTATGTTGCTGCAGTGGTGCTTTCAATCTCACACCTGCTTCAGTGTGTGATCTTCCGAAGAAGCAGGTTGGGTCAGGTTTTGTCTACGAAATAAAAACACTCATCTGTCAAGTCTATTCTCTTCATCCCCAGCTTTCTGCCTTCCAGACATTGCTGACTCAAATCAATAAGACATAAGGAACGCCAGCGGCTACTGTTCGTCTCAGGGCGATCCTATCTGTGGATCTGCAGTATTTCATAAACAAAAAAAAATGCTAATTTAATACTACTAGTAGCTCAAAAGCAAATGCAAGGCTTAAATCCTTTATCTGCAATGTGCAGAAGGATTTCCAATTTTGCTTCAGAAGTCCTTTTTGGTGCATAATGGTGTTTGAAAGAGAATACATGCAAATACTAATTATGTCTGCCGTTATGTTATTTCTTTTTACCAGAAGTGGAGCTTCAACTTCTGAAATAAGCTGACTTTGCTGTAAATTTTATCCTCAACTCTCTGCATTAGTCACTCATATCTACACCCAGTATAATTTGACTAGCAGAGGCCCTCATTCTCATATACCACTGCATCTGATGTAAACCAGTGGCAGACTCTCTTACTGCATAGCGAAGAGATTAAAATGTTTACATCCCCTCAGGGCTTCCAGAGCACTAATTAAGCATGGTTGCCATTCTTTCAAGATTTAAGGATGGTTTCTGCTTTAAGAAAGACAAACAGCAGATGGAAAGCTGCAGACAGATGTCCCAGATAGTGAATGCATATCAAATCCATGAGTGATATTTCATTTGAAACTGGCCAGCTAACATTACATTTCTGTAACAGCGCAGTCTGCATCTGATATCTATCTTACATCTGGGTTTAGAGTTCCACTTCTCAAGAGGTTAGCGCTGCAACAGGCCCTTTCCAGATAAAGCTTTGAGCATTTGATGTAGATTCTAATAGAGCAAATTGCATGTTTGCCTTACATCCTTTTTCACTCCTTCTAACCCCACTTGGCCTGGAGTGCTGCAGGAAAAGCCTTAGTCAACAGTGAGAACACCAGCGGCTGAGTAAGCTGCAGCGCAGCTAGGAGGGATAGATACTGTAACCATGGAACTGACAGAACTAGTGAATCTCCCCCACTTCCCAGAGGAATGCCAATTAATAATGGATGATCCACTGCTGAAACTGAACTGAATGTGGAGATGTAGGCACACACAGTTGGCTTGGTGGTTTTTAATAAAGCATGCACTTCAAAAGTTAAAAGACACACGTGCAGGCTCTTTGATCGTGGAAACAAAATGTTAAAAATAAAAGCAGGCCTGGCTTAGTTTTATTCCAAGTCACGGCTCCTGGGACGCCTGGTATTCCCATCCTGAACGGCCATCTGTGCCTCTTCTGTTTCTCTACGGATATCTCTGCTCCCCTTTTCATTACATGTACTTTCAACTCAACATCATACTTTGGACTTTGTCACTTTCAGTCACTTTTCAACTCTTTTCTACTCAATAATTGTCATTTCCTGGCTGAAAGACATAAGGAAGGTTCTGAGAGCTCTCACCTGCGAGTGGACAGTGCTGTGGTCAGTGTGAGATTCTCCACAGCCAACATATGCACAGCCATTCTGAAGAGGAAAAACAAACAGAGGATGCAGACACCGGGGTGTTAAAAAAAAACAGCGGCTAAGTGTTAGGAGGTAGCATTTCACACAGATCAACATTTTTTTTTGCTGGCAGCATTGTCTTACCTCCAGACATGCCCACAAATTTGGTCCTCCAACTTTACAGTCTTGGCACTGGCCCTAGCACAATATGAAAATGGTCAGGTTAGAATAGCCTCTTTTGACATGAAATTCAGCAAGAACAAAAAATTCAGACTATTAAACATGATTAAAAATCATGAGCAGGGAAGTGGGCATGGTCAAGCAGGAGGGTCACTCACATGGGATTTCTGAATTAGTTCCTCCTTGGTGATTTCCCCCACACAGTCCAGGTGGGGACAGTCACAGCTGGACGCCGGCGGCATCGCTCACCCACTAATCTGAAATGTAACAGGAAAAGAAAGAAAAAAAAAAAAAAAGCATTCAGTACAATTGAAAAACTGTATTTTGAGTTGGGTGACTAATACAGAAATGCCAGACTTCTTGTATTAAAAGATGGTTTATCACCCCTACTTCTGATACTTGACAGAGAAATGGGAAATATATTCACAGCACTGAGGAAAAAGTTAAAACAAGTCAGTCTACAGTAGCCTGAGTCATACAACAGAAGTTTTTCCGTGCCTGCATGACTGAAAAATTCCTCTTATTATCAGTCACTGACACGCCAAGCAGTAAAACATGAAACATAACTCATGTTGAAGCGGCACTGTCTGGATGCTGTCACTATAAATGATTTTATTGCTGACAGAGTAGAAAAGCACAGGAGCACAGAACAAGTTTGTAAAAAAATCTTCCAGAAATAGCACCAAAATGATGGAAAGAACCAGTAAAGGATGGTCTGCTCTGATCTGGACTTAGCAAATGTGCACAAATGTGGGTCAGGAGCTTTATCACCGATTGCGGCATTCAAATGAATGTCACTTCTGTAGGACTGGAAGGTAATGGGTCTCTTTACATGCCTGCGTGTTGTACATGTTAACCTCATACAAAAGTTTCAGAAATCTGAACAGGTCTTATCCTGGTTTTCAGAAACCACAAACAGAAACTGTGCAGTATGTAAATGCAACCCAAGTTTCTGATCACTGTCAGTCATGTATGTAGGTACTTCTTCTACTCCAATTAGCAGTCATTCAGTAAAGCTAAATATTCTGAAAATATCTGATGTACCGTATTGAATAAACAAACTGAAATGAACGTGAAAGTCACACCAGTAATGCCGAGCATAAGATTTACAGTCACACCCCATTTCCATTACTGGTGGTCAAATGGAAAAAGCTAAATCTAGCAAAGTGGCAAATGAGCTCAGGCAGGCAGAAATCAAATGCGGTCAGTCTGCAGAGAGGAGATGCAGAAATGCTCATGAATTAAATACACAAACCCATGATTCTAATGTACTAATTAGCTTTGGCTGGTAGCTTATTTTCTACTCTGTCTGCTGGATGTACACAATATTATGAGGCTTACTTTCTTGTAAGCCTCTTCTCATCCTCTTACCACTTGGGACTTTCAACTATATCCCATCTTTGAGCCCTGGTCCCTGTAGTGGGGGTCAAGAGGTTTATTCCTGTTGCTTCAGTCTATGTGCTGCCGTAAGAGGCTGTAAATATTGATTGTGCAGTAGAAGTAATTAAAACTCCCATTATACATTGTATGTTATAACTGCATGCACCACCTCATTATCCTTCTGAATGAGAAAACTCCTCCCAAACTTTCAGCATCATACTGCTCCCCATGTTTAAAGTTTGAAAGTATATTATTGATTTAAGCAGAATTAGCACAATTGATAAAAAAAACTCCTGCGCTATTTTTCAGCATATTTGCAAACTGACAAGACACAAGCTTCCTGCAGTGGGATGAGAAGAAACCACTGGAACTTTCTATTATCTGGCTACGTGACAAGGCCACAATCTCATCCAATCCCCACAAGCATAGCAAGGCCCCTGCGCTGACTCAGAGCGCCCGGAGGAAATGGATTACACAGGGTCTGTCTATCAAGAGATCTGTATTTGAAGAACTGTTGCATCATAAAACTAAAAACTAGCCTCGTGTGAGCAGGACTTCTTTGAAGTGACAAACCAGCGATGTTTGGGCAGTGGCTTTAAGACACATCCTCTCAAGGAAAAGAGATATCTAACAAAAAACAAAGCATCTTTTTGAAGAATATGTGAACATTTACTGAAGTAAACAAAAACAGGAAAGAAAACAATAGGAGTTACTACGGTGTAACACAAATGATGATAGTGCGTTTTATCAATCGGCTAGCGTAGTCAAGGAGTGACTGCAGCTGCAAGTGTTTCACTCTTTGTCTGTATTATTCAAAATGAAGAAAGAATAAAAAGATTGATCATAGTGATTTTAACGTTATCTCCTTCTCTAACCGATAAGACCTAAAAACTGTAATGGCAATGTGTGTCTCACCTACAAGACACCAGATAATGAAACATTTTACCACTTTTGCTCCTATCAAGGCTGCAAACTGTGTTTTTTTTTTTGCAAGAGGTTAGACATTGACATTCAAGTTTTCAGGGAGCGTTCATGGCATGATGACAGCAGAAACCAGTTGGATTTCAGCACATGTAAATCACACTAACAGTGGTAAAAACTTACTGCCTGGAGCGTCACAGCACGCACTACTTCATTAAACCTAGGATGCACGGCTTTGGCTTGCCAACAAGCATATAAAACACCTCACAGGTGCAAATGTATGAGGAATACCTGAGGCTGAATGATTTGGGGCGAATCTTTTACTGTGATTTTCCTGATAAATATAGTGATTTGGGATGTTTTTTTTTGTTAAAGTCAGTTCATTGTTCACAGTGCAGTGGATACAAAACATGTGTAAGAGCATTATCGCAGGATTTCATTTGTAAAACTACAATCACGTACTGAAATATGTGCACTTTGTACATGCTGCATGTGTTGCAATATGTACAAGGTGTGGCTATTCAGTAGTGAGCCTGGGCTTGTGTCAGTTAAACCACAACATGCATGCCTCAACCACATAGTTTACATTGACCAAGTGGCAACAGTAAACAATGGCTGACTGCTTCAACCTGTTTAAACGAACTAAAAGGGAATTACAGCATTAGGATATACTCCTCCTATATCCTAAGTTGCAGCCTTTGTGATCTGCTAATTGCATTGTTTCAAACTGCCCTTGCGAAAACACACGAGACACAGCTGTGTTCGCGGTTAACATTTTTATTTCATTTTATGCTTGAGTCTATGAGTGCTGCTTGTTTGCAGCCACAGGTCAATAAAATTACTCTTTAATGCATAGATGAAGTTGCATCCTGGATCCCAACAACAGGTCATAAACACAGGACGAAGCAGCAGATGTTCAATTAAGTTCATGTCCAGTCTTGTAAAAGTCAATACGCCTGCTTCCTCACCTCATTAATACTATCTCCAAGTCTGTTTAATAATCAGTTATCACGCTGGTTCACAAAATAATCCTGTATTTCCATACAAATAAACAAACAGATAAGAGACAAGGCCAACTACACTTCTATTTATCTGGCCAGGCTCCCATAATTGGCCTGAACTTTGGGTGAATCCGTTCAAAAGGTCAAGTGAGACAAACAGTCAACAGTGACTCTGACTGTTTGTAGTAGACACCAGGAAAATGTAATTAGCCGGTGGTTTCAATAGTCAAGCCTCGAGCGATAGAAGGAAGATCTGAGCTGATTCTTTTCACCATCACATCCCATCCTCACACTCTCACCGTCTTCAAATAATGACACCCCAGGATATTAAAAACCTGCACAAAGGAGGTCCCACCGTCGGGGTGGGGCGTTGACCCGAGCCAGCCAGTGCAAACGCAGCCTATGCTGGCTGCCACATATCCTTAGTGAACTCACATGATAAACAGTAACACACTGATGGTGAGGGCCACAAAGTAACTGAAGGAAATGTACTTTATTAGCATAGTTTAGCAAGCAGACTATAAACCAAAAAAAAGGTAACATTAGCCAATATGTGAAAACGTAGCTACGTTACCTGGCAGCCAATGTTAGCTAGATGTAGGGTGCCATTTTTTTGCAAACTAACAAATAACTCTTTTTGAGCAGGGTTTCAGCTAAGTAGCCAGCTTAATGTGTTGTAAATAAACACAGCGCACATTACAGACGTGTGTGGGCCTTGGCCTTGTCCGCTGTTCCTCAAATTGAGCTGTCAAAACCAGGCGAGGCGTTGACAGCGTCACAGCCTGACTAGCCATCTTTAACTGTTAGCATTAGCCTGTTGGCAATAATTCATCATCCAATTACCGTTTCACTTTGCGAGCCAGCCAAAACGCTCCGAACAATGCAGACAAGCAGGCGGCGGACGTTTTTAGCCACACAAACTAATCCCGGGGTGAGATGTTTTCGCTGCCGATAACCATCTCACTGGTAAGATGCTAGCTAATGCTAACCAGCTAACGCTACACGATCAGCGACGATCCCACAGTGACTACACCGGAGTCAGCAGCAGCTAGCAGGCACCCGAAAATAACCTCCACGCGTGTGCTTACCTGCTCGATAAGAAGAAATGCCGCTTCTCTGGTAGATCCCACTGGGCTTGACGTCTCAAAAGCAGAGATTCAGAGAGTATTTGGAGACATAATTCAGAGGACAATCCTTCACATTAACCGTTTCAGCCGCTCAGCGTGGTTGCTAACGTTACAGCTGTCTCCGCCCCTTTTCCGGGTAAAAAAAAAAAAAAAAAAACAACCCCACATAAACCCTCCCTTCCTACTAAACACTACATCTGATTTTTAATCTCTTTAAACTTTAGCACGTATACATCTGTATAAGTGTCACAATGAGCCCAGTGTGAATAAATATTATTTATCCTGCGTTACAAATGGGTCATTAACGTGTTACATAACAAAACGTGCAGATGTTTTGCATGTGTGTTTTCTATGGACTCGCCATAATAACATCTGCAAAGTCATCACGATGGACTTTAATTGAGAAGGAGTGGGCTGTAAAATGTGAAAATAGGGTCACCTGATGATAATTAAACATAATATGCAGTAAACCCATCCCAAGCGCCATCTAGCGGGTTTTGTAAAGGTGACACAGACAAATAAATGAAACCAGTTCATCCCAGACAATCAGAATATGTTTTGTGAGATAATATATGAAACACAAAATGAAAAACATAAAAACTAAAATAATCAATAAAAGCTTGCTCATATAGGATCCAGTGAAATCTTTTATTTGATGGGTTGTCGTGTATGTTTTTGAAAATTTGAAAATGAGTTAGTTTCACTATCAAGAATACTATAGTTTTATATAGAGACTTTATATTATAATATAGTTATTATAGTTGCAGATTTTTGGGGGGTTATTTCATAATGCAATTCCTATTTTTCCAGGAGGAAAGCACCTCGACACAACTGCTGCTAGTTTTGATGTAGTTGGTGCACAATAAGTTGAAAAAAAAAACAACTGACCTACTAAGTAAAAAATCTAAAATAGTTAGTAATTTAACTTTGAGATTCAAAGTTCAAGGTGAATACAATATCATTTTTAACAATGGGATGACAAGTCACAAGTTGGCTTTTTAAAGTAACGATGTATTAAAAGAATGTAAATAAAATGTAATAAGATTTGACATTTTAAAACACAAGTTATGCAATAGAGTCAAAGGTGGCAGATAATAAGCAAAATATTGACAGTTTGACACCTCAGCTGTCTTGAAGTTTAAGATTAGATGTGAAAACATTAACTTTTAAATTTAAAAAGACATTGCTAAGTCAAAATTATGACATGTAGATCAAAAGTCTGATTTGTCCATAATCCTGCCACCTCAGAATATAGATGATTGACCTTATGACCTTATCAGAGTTTCAAATAAGCAGTCAAAAGTTTTATTTTTGAAAAAAATAGCAACTATTAAAGTCATAAGTATTACATGAGAAGCTATAGCATCATAAAATTATTTTGCATACAGCCTATGACCAGAAGTCTATTTTACATGTTTATTCGGTGTTCAGTGACTTAAAATACAAGTTATCTAATAAATAGCCAAGGTGATAAATAGGCAGATAAATGTTAACAATTTAAAACTCAATAAGTCATAATTATTACACAAGACAGTTTTTAATTAGTATATATTGGTCCAAAAAGCTATATGTTAAGCCAAAGTTATGTAATGTAGATCAGAAATCGGACTTGTGCTTCTTCCAGAACTAAATATTTTTGACTTACAGATCACAGTGCGCACTTTCACTTTCTTAATTTCATATCTTTGACTTTAAAAGAAAAACATGGTTTAATAGTATCATATAATTATTTTCACATACAGTCTATGACAGTCTATTTTAATCTTCCATTTTTCTTCTCTCTGAGTGGAAATGTGCTTCTGTAAGGCTCTTAAAATTAACACATAATTTCTTTCAATATTTATAACTAAGAATAACGCTCCCCTATTAATATCTACATTTAAGTCCCAAATTAGTTATTACAGTGTTATTAAACTGAATTTTCATTTCACCAGTAGGTAAACTTTTAATTTCTCTCACACAAGGAGCGTATTTTGTGGCTTGTTTATTTCATCCACAGCTAAAAGAAACCTGATCGCGAAATTGAAAAAAAACAAACAAAAACACTGGCTTTTGTTTGAATAATTAAAGGTTTAACTGAACATGGAAAACCTTTTAAAGGGAGCATGACCACAGAAGACTGTGATACTTGACAACATCGAGCGGGGGCGCAGAAAGTCCACAACATCATAACACCACACTGCGCATGCGTGCTGCTGCTCGTGCTGGAGTCCTTCAGTCGGCAGCAGCTGAGGTCAGCCGGAGAGCCGGTTCAACCATAGATACAACCCCCGGGACCGGAGTCTGCGGAGGAAGCCTCTGAACGTATCAGCGATATTAACCGCACTGTAAGTGTGTCACATCCATTTATCAGCTAACAGCGAGTTCATCTGTCAGTCTGGCTTAATCCAGGCTGATTTAACAAATTTCGTTCACCCTGTTAGCCGTTATTAGCCTTGTTAGCTGAGTTAGCCGCTAGCTGCTGAGGCAGGCCGGTAACAGTTGAGCGCTCATCATTTCTCAACCATGTGCTAATGAGATTATCCTGCTTCAGAGCTAGTTAGCTGTTCATATCAGCGTTTTGGTCCCTGAAAACTAATGTGAAATTCTTGAAATAAATGTGCCATTTATTGGAGGATGTTTGTGACGTTATAAAAGGAAACTGTGTAACTTTGAATAGTTATGTAATTGTTGAAAAGTAGTTATAAACCTTGTCAGTATGAAGACAATGGGATTTCCAAAGAGTTCACAGTTTATATTAAAGGTAAAGGCGAGCATTGCAGCATGTAGGGAAAAAAATACAAATAAAAAAATCTCTAGGGCCCAATAACAAAACAGGCGAGTAGACAAAGCTTTTTTATCAAGTACATCTATTTTAAACGGTGTTTTCATTGTGGGTTTTTGAAAAATGTGAACTACTGCTGCAACACTGCAATTTCCCCGAGGGTATCAATGAATTCCTCTGTCTACATACCTGTCTATGTGAATAGATGAGACAAGATTGTGACAGGAATACATAAGACAATTTCTTTATGTTACATGTTTGAAGGAACCTGAGTTGACCCAAGTGCTGTACATGTTATTAGATGGGTAACAACAAAAATATATGCAAAAGCAAGACAATGTCTTGTAATATAATAATCTAAAGTACTAAATAGGACAACAACTTGTAAGTCAATTTCTAAAATTAATAATAAAATCATGAAGGGAGACTCAGAGCCATTTAAAACATGTGCATCTTAGGATTTATCTGAAAAAATGCCAGTAAAAGAGGAACATTTGATTGAAAGAGGAAGGCTAATAGGTTTCTACATATTCATTAAAAGAATAAATGAACTGTAGACAACACTGCAAGCCCTCTTATTAATGTGTAATTGTTAAAAAAAAATGTTTACGACGTTAAAAATACAACAACAAAACTACTTTTGGTCATCCTTTCCTTGCCTGTTGTTAAAGTTGCTTGCTTGTTAGTTGTTAAAGCAGGCAATGCGCAAAGTAATTGCTCATATCCTCCTCACAGGGGGAATCCGTCATGTGAACTAGCCAGGAGTCTCTTGTGAAAACTTAATTGGATATTGCATTCTGCCGTGTCAGATGGATATAGATCGGCTTAGGGGATGTGGTCGTGCAGCGAGTGACTGTCAAAGCAATGCTGTGTTGTTAGGAAGGTAAATCATCTAACTTAGTTAAGTACTCAGACAGCCACTTTGCCCACTTGTGTATAATGTAAGGCGAGGTCTGACATATTTTAATGCCTTTGGTGGGTGTGCTGACAGTCCTGAAGTTCATTGATTGATCGTACTTTCATTTTAGTTTTCATGCAAGTAGTCGCTGAGAATCAAACAGTTCATTCAATCAAGATTATTTTTTTTCCTAAGGTAGTTGAACAACTTGTACATGGTCAATTAGACCTGCTTCGTTCAGTTTTGGCAAGACTTTCTACTTCCACAATGCTATATGTCACAGGTCTTATGTAATCATTGTGTCCCCTCCAATGTTAAAGCTGTTAATAATGTCTTCGTGTCATCGTCTTCAGCTCCAGCACAATGGTGATCAAGACACAGGAGTTGCCAAGTCATGGATAGGGTGCCACAATGACACATGAGACCCTCTCAAGCTCCCAGCTGTCTGTTAAGGCTGCTGCCCTGCGCATGGTTGACCTACCGCTGTCCGTCTGCAGCTCCCTGGCACAGGTGAGCATGTGTTTGAAACTGGCAGGTGTTCTTCCACAGCCGTGTTACATGGAGTGCTCACTGGTGGCTATTTCTGGTCCATTCAAACAGTGCTGTTGAGGACACAATTGCACCCTCAGATTAATCCTCCCAAGGCCTTTTTCCCCAACTATTAGTAATGATTTAAACAAATATCTAATAGTTCTTAATAATCTGCAATTCTGGAATAATCTGCATCAAAATATCCCCACTGGCTCCACAATTTCTGACAAGACTGACACTCAAAAGTACTATTTACTGTTGAGTAAAACACACATTAAATTCCTACTGTGATATTATGACCCCAAAAATATCTAGGCTCGTATAATAGTTCACATTCTCCAATTATACTTGGTGTAAACACAAATTACACGGCCTCAGAATACCTCCTGTAATTGATTAACTTGCAGTTTTTGCTTGTTTAAAAACACACTAACAGTAACCCATCATGCCTGTGGTTGCATCTACATTCCCATGTGCATGCAAGCAGAACATGAAGTACAGTTGCTGGGACCTGGCATTGAGGTGTTTCATTTTCTCTATTTTTGTACTTTACTGATGAGTGTGTTCATAAATGCAACTTTGTGACGCAGATAACCTTGTATGAAGGTCTGATATGACTGAATTTGGCACATGTCCTTTCATAGTCTTCCTTTTAAGCTGATTAAATGAGCTGGTGGCTACACTTCTTACATATAAAGTGCTTCTACTAGTTTGTTTTTTCGGCGAAGGCTTTCTGCGGTGGAAGGATACTGACCTGCCGCTCAGCCAGTCTTATAGCTAATGAGAAAGAGTGTCAAAAGATTTATGTGATTCTGTGTAGATAGTTTGCAAACGCAGACGTCAGAATACTTATTTTTTAATCAAAGCAAAAGTTCATGAAGACCAGGGGCTAAATGGTAATGGGTTTTTGGGGCTCATGCCTGTTATTTTTAATCAAGAAGACCGATAATCGTTATTTGCAATTGATACACATGCAGTAAAAATGAAAATCTTGGTGTCAAAATTTAGAACAACACACACTCTGATGAAAAACTGAATTAAAATGCCTTTGTTAATTATGTGTAATTAAAACAGATTTTTTTAAACATTCATCCTTCAGTGTTGATGAGTTGTAACTCAATAAGTGTTCATCAGTTGTGCTGAACCACAGCGTGCTGAAATAAAAATACCAATAATCAGAAAAATGCTGACTATTGCATCCAATAATCGGCCAGCCTGATAATCGGTCGAGCCCTCATGTAAACTGGGCATAGAGCAGGCTTACATTAAAACGTTGTACAGTTAAACTTTCAGGCTGTCAGAGCAGTTGTGATTTTAAATGTTACCTTAGATGCTAAATGTCCGGTATTTTCCTTTACCATCTTTCCGTGTGTACTTACCTTACAGTACATGGAGGGCATGAGTGTGTTTGTGCCCTGAGTCACGTAGCAGGTCGGATATAATTGGATATTCTGGTACGAGAATGCCTGACATGTGGCAGCAGCGGGTATGGACACAGCTTTGAAGCGCTGCAGACCTGCTGCACCATTAAATCATTCCAGCCCTTTCAGTACCCTTTTCAAATAGTCAATATTATGTCTGTTGTCATACCTCCCATCCAAGTGTTTATGTAATGCATCAGTTGTTGCGAATGTGCAATAGCAGCAGCAGCAGCAGCGTCTATGTGGATTATCTCCTCTTCAGTCAGTGTTTCTAACTATAGACTGAGGGGGATACGCACGTTATCTGAAACAGATTTTTTAAAATCTATATGACAGGCGAGTAGCTGATCCCCAGTCCTGCCTGGTACAACATGTGTCCACTAAATTTTGAGTCTTGCATCCTACGTTCAACTCTCATCAGACAGCCAAGTGTTGCACTCAGTGTAGCACCTTCCAGTCTTTCCTTTTTACCGTTTGTGTTGTTTGCTCAAGTTATTTAAATCACTGTTTACATAAGCAAACTTCAGTGCAGAATTTTGTTATCTACATACATCATAATATTCTCAGTAAAATGTCGACAGTACTTGCCTTCTATTGGTTTAAGCACAAAATTGGAGACAGAAGTGGTGTTGATTTCGTAATGTTGAGTATATGTTTTGAACTGTTTATAGGAACAGTTATTTATTTAATATCCGTGTTGCTTTTATGTAAACATTTTGTGTTTCACGTAGTTTTGTTTCCACCTAAGTAGTCCCTAGAAGCTAATGTACCTGTAGCTTGTAGGCTATTAAAGAGAGCCAGGTGCCGTCAGTGTGTGTCTCAAGGTCAATAAATGTAACTTTTGGTGTTTTGAATTTCATTTCGGTCTGTGTCTGTAGTTAGTTAGGCTTCAACTATTTTTTTCAACACTAAATCGAAAGTTATTTGAGACCTTACTGAGAGAACTGTAAACATGTTTTGTATAACAAAGTTCATCTGTGTTGATACTCAGTTGTAATGACTGATAAAACTGTCTTCTTTTCCTTTCAGTTTTACATATTACCGTTAATATTTAGCTAAACAGAAACAAAAAGTACTTGGTTTGGGGATTTTCTGACCCCCATGCTTTGGAAAAGAGTTGTGATCATAACAAGATGTGAACCTGCAGAGAAATACGGGCTTTAAATTGTTTCGATTTTCATTCACAATGTGGTGTTATGGGTTCTTTGTACGATGTAACAACATTTAACGTTTAGCTCTTCTTCATTTTCTTGCCTCTAGGTGAGTGTCAGCACAGGCACCAAGAAATTGGTGGCTGCCACTGCCTTTGGTGCCGTCTCGCTCCTCTTCCTCGCTCGTCGCTTCCAGAGGAGGAAGGGCAGAAAGAAGGCTCACTCGCCACAATGGGAGCAGGCTGGTTTTGAGTTTTTCGCTGCAACTTCAGCAGAAAATGGTAAGACTTCCTGACACTGTGATATTTTTTGCCTTCGAGCAGCAGCTCACTGGCCTGTAATCTCCGTTTAATACGCTGGCCCATTTACTGTTTGGTTATGTAATCAGTCTGACGTTCGAGGCTGCGCCTGTATTACCTTGAACTGCAAGGAGCAGGCTCCAGATAAATGCTTTACCTCATTTAATCTCACTTAGGAAGATTTGCCTCTGATTAGAGTCCCAATAAGAAATTAAAAGAAATGCAGGATTAAAGGAAGTCAAATTAGCAATTGACCAGAGTAAATAATCTTTTCCTGTGAATGCAGCAGATATACACTTAAATACCGCAAAGAATTTAATAAATAGACATAGTTTATATAAGTTTTATCATTTACAGGACCTTATCTCATAAGTGTTGTCTTTATCTACCCAGACAACACCAGCCAGAACATCACTCTCTCCCTCAACTCCAAGAATGGCTACTCCTCTGGCCTGGTCCTCACTGCAGGAGATTATAGGAAACTGTCTGGGTCTCTGTTAAGCCTGGCCTCGGTAAGACAAAGCCATAGTTTTAATCTAATGACTATGTTACAGATCATTTTTATCTAAGGCGACAAAGCCCACAGACACAATGCAGTGATTGCTTGTTTTTGACTTTAAGAGAAGGAAAAATCTGATTATACATTAAAAAGTTTTCAGTACTTAAACCAGAATAGAAAACTTTGCTTATCCTTTTGTGTCTGGTGTGGTTTGCTCCATATCCTCCTCATAGACACAATCCAGTGATGAGTAAGATTTATTCTCTGTACTTCTGTTTGGTTTTCCAGTAATTCTTAACCGTGCCTGATGTGAGATTTCAAGTATTTCTTGTCTGTTTTTTGTTTATACTATTGGTAGTTAATAAAATCTATTGTTGGTAGAGCTGACCTGCAGTGTATTTGTGTTGAGATGTGGCTTCAAAGGTTTCACGGTGCTCCTCTGCTGTGTCTTTGCAGGTAAAAAGTATGAACTCGTCCAGCAGCAGCACCTGCGCAAATGAATCCACCTGTTGGGACAGAGTGGGGGACGCTGACATCTGCAGTGTGGTCAACTTACCTGTAACCACACCTGAAAACCTGTACCTCATGGGTAAATGGACTTGTGTACTGCATCACCTCTCTGTGTTTGCAATAAGGAGAAAGGACCAGATGCTAAATGAACTGAAGAAATGGAAACGTTCAGTCTGTAGTTTCAATTTGTTGTTTTTGTTGGCTTGCAGTATGCTTTAAAATTGGAATTTATCGATTGTTTTTGGAGACTGAGAGTTTGTGTTTTTTTTTTCCCTCTCAGGTATGGATTTGTTTGAAGAGGCTCTGCGGCGGTGGGAGGAGGCCTTGACATTCAGAAGCAGGCAGGGTGAGGATGATGCGAGCTGTGCATCTGTCAAAACAGGAGCTGGAGACACCATCGCTGAACAGACCATGGAGGTAAGAAACACTAATACTGTGTAAGGCCTGTGTTGGTCTCAAAACAGCCTCAGTTGTTGGTGTCTTGGATTCCACACCATGTTGCAAACATTCCTTAAAGATTGTGGTCCCTGTTGTCAGCTGGTCACTCGGCAGACAGTTGAACTCATTGTTATGTTCATGAAACCAGTCTGAGATGATTGTGACATGGTGCGTTTTCATACCAGGAGTACCATTAGAAATTGGTACATTGTGACCATAAAGGGAGGCACACAGTCAGCAGCAGTTCTCAGACAGGCTGTGGCATCCCAACCATGACTGACTGGTATTAACCCTCTGAACCCCAAGCAGTTATGGGACATGTTTTGCTCCTGTCATGTTTTTTTACTTCCTGTGGGCTCATTTTTCACTGCAGTATAAAGTCGTGCTCCTCTATGGAAACAAAACAACCATGACTAGAAGTAGAGAGAGCTCAAAATGTCCTCAGTGCAGTGTGATGATGACTCTACAGGGAATCGATATTTTATTACTTGCAGTTCAACTGAAAAGTCACATTTTGGTTGCAGCTGAGTCACTAATGACTTCTTGGTTGCACAGAGGAGCATAAAGTCTATCGTTTTTACAGAATGTGGTTATTGCATTTATTTTTGCCAAAAATTTTAATGAGACCAAAGTGATTTTGATGACATATCATAATTTTAAGCTTATATTTGGTTAAGTTTTCCATTGGAACTGTAAATGCAACATGATTAGTATAAGGACTTTTGGAAAGTTTAATATCTGCAGTTTGTAGCTCTGAAAAATGAAAATAATTAAAGCAATTAGAAAAAACATGGGGCTGCAAGGTGACTTGGTGGTTAGCATCGTTGCCTCGCAGCAAGAAGGTCGCCTGGGATCTTTCTGCGTGGAGTTTGCATGTTCTCCCCGTGCAGTGTGGGTTCTCTCCGGGTTCTCCGGCTTCCTCCCACACAGTCCAAAAACATGTTGAGGTTAATTGGTGATTGTAAATTGTCTGTAGGTGTGAATGTGAGTGTGCTTGGTTGTCTGTCTCTAAGTGTAGCCCTGTGATAGACTGGTGACCTGTCCAGGGTGTCCCCTGCCTTCACCCTGAGTCAGCTGGGATGGACTCCAGCCCCCCACAACCCTGGTGAGGGGCTCATCATTACACTTCAGGAACTCTGAGTGCCATCTGCATATCTCAGCAGAAATTGTCGAGAACTTTCCATTTTTGGTGAGCCTGTGTCCACTGCAGGATCATGTTTTTGTTCTTGACTCATAGCTGTATCTGTTGTGAGTCGGAGGTGCTTTCCTGTTCAGCACAGTCGTAAAACGCAGTTGTCTGAGTTGCTGCAGCATTTCTGTCAGCACCAATCAGTCTGGTCATTCTCTTGTGACAGCTCTCACCAACAAGGCATTATTTCTGTCTGCAGCACTGTATGTCTTTTGTTTTGTTCAACGCACAGAAATAGACAGAACAGCTCGTCTGGTACCCAAGCATATCATGGTCAAAGTTACTGAGGTTACAATATACCATTCTGATGTTTGATGTAAACATTTAAAGCACCTGACCTTTATCTATATGGTTTTATGCGTGACACAATTGGATGATTGGATAATTGCATGAATAAGGAAGTGAACAGGGGTTCCTAATAAGTGTGTGTTTTTGTACTTTAGTCACAGAGGTGGAAGGGTAAAATATGAGGCACTTCCTCGTTTCAATACAATTTCTGTGCTAAAATGCCCATTTTACTGCAACATAAAATGACTTATGCACAATTGATTCTTCTTTTCCAATAAAGAAAATGATTGCACAACACCCATGTGTCTATCTCAGCTTGAGTCCCAAGAGTTGATGTGTTGATTGAAGTCACGCCAACATTTTCTGTGCTGTGTGCTCAGTTCTTTAAAACCAGAGGAAGACTGCCCACAAACACTGCACTACAGGTCACCTTTATGACTAACCTGCCCTCTGACAGCCCACCATTGTCCCAGAGTTTGGATTGTATAACTCACTGGCTGTCTAACCTGACTGCAAAGGCTTTGGATTAGTGTGGGTCAAATAGTTAAGTCTGGGCACCCAAACAGACGTTGAGGCTGCTGCTTGGTCTTCAGTCAAGCAAATCCACTGCTCACTTGTGCCTGTGTAGAAAGCTTGTTAAAAAATTAGGTCGCGGGGGATTCCCAAGGACGAGCTGAAAATAATCTGAGTGAAATTGTGCCAAAAATTGTAATATTTCTAAACTTCACTGTGTAATGATTACATTTTAAATGAGCTAACAGCCCATATTGACTCGGGGACACTGTTAAAGTTCGTAAGTCTTGTTTTTCTATACTGATTAAGGTAGAGGTGTTTGATCGCTCTCTTTCAATGTCTCTGTGTTCAGGATGTCATCAGTGCAGAGTTCATCCACAGGCTGAAGTCTCTGCTGCAGAGGGCCTACCACCTCCAGGAGGAGTTTGAAGGTGTGCTGGGCATGTCAGAGCCTTCCTCCCACAGCAACAGCCAAGGTGAGTCAAAAATACAATACTGTGCGATTCTTCCATACCACCACAAAAAACAGATGGATCGATTCAATATAATGCAGAGCAGCACAGTAGTTTTGTGAAGCATCTAATGTAACAGGTAGTAGTCGGGTTTAGATAGTTTGGTGCAAATTAGAAACTATCGCATGAGGAAAAAGTTAATGGAAACCGCAAAATGTCTTCAATTTGACAAAAATGTTTTCATAAGAGCTTGAAGTAGTTGATGACCTTTTCCAGAAAGAGTTATTTTGCTTTTTTGGAGATGTTAAGCTCTGACACGGAGACCATTAAACCTAAATAACTGATCAGCTCTGTCCGCTTCTTTAGTTTTTTCCTCCGTGAAACATGGCCAATAAAGCTGACATGAAAGAATAACTACAACATTTCAGATTTAAATCAATTCCTGAAGAGTTATGTACATTTTGTCTTGAAGGTGGCAACGGTCTTGTTTTGTTACTTTAAGGTTTTTTAGCAGTTGGCAAACCACTATTATTTGCCCCTGCTTCTTCTACTTTGTTTATTACAGTCATGTTGTTGCCTATACAGCCATCCTCTGACGACACTTTGCAGCCTAGATTATTCCCTCCAAAGCAGTTAATGAAAACAAGTGTAATTCACATTTCGTTTCTTTTTTTCGGCAATATTTCACATTCACTTGACATTTAGATTGAGACAGGGCCCCCGAGATGTAAACTCTGCTTTTGCATGATTGTTCAGGTTGTAGCTTGAATGTGTGGCTGCTTAGTTGGAGTGCTTTTTAAATTAATATAACATGTAACATATGCTATAATGCAATCAGATACAAACTTTACTGTTGTGTCAACATGATTTTTCTTTCTACCAGATAAAATGGCCGACGTTTTGTCCAGAGAAGAGCTGGATGACGCCTGTCTGAGAGACAGCATCAGCATCGCCTCCACAGACTCCTTTGTGTCTGCTGCTGAGGTAAGAAAAGCACTAAACCTCTCTCTGGAATCACCTCTTTTACACCTCAACAATTCTTGATGTTCATGAATGGCATTTTGTCAGTATCACATTCTCTACAAAAATAGCATAAAATGCCATTCAATACTAATGAATGAACTCTGCAGCACAGACTTTTTGGTTCAGTGAACATAAATCTCTTCATGCATTTTCACATGTATGTCAGATTTGCCGTCCCTTGAATTCTTAGTTAGGTGCTACCATAAATAGACAATAAATCAGGATTGCTGTTTTTTTGTTTGAGAATCAGAATATTGCTTTTGAGGGTCACTATGCATGCAGGCGATCTTCTTTTGTTGCTGGCTACAACCTCTTTGGGCAGCAAGAAGTCCTCTATGCAGGAAAAACCCTGCAAATAACATGCAATCGATTCGAAGGATCTGGAGAAGCGTGTGCTTCATTAATAGTCTGTTTATATGTGGTGTTATCAAAGTACATTTTTTCAGATTTCAAAAGGTTTAGCTTTCAAAACATAAAACAAAAATGTGGATTCACAATATGACAAATACATTTAGACGCGATTGCAAAACAGGAGATGTCCTCTCAGTTGATAAACCGCAGAACTGTACAGTTATGGATGATATACGGGTTTTGAACAGGAAATAAGGAAACCCAGCAAACGCTTTAATCTCAACCTGTCTGAAACTTTGACTTTGATTCACAGCAGGAGTTTGATGCGGATGACTTTGATCTTCCTGTATGTTCACCAGCCGCTGTTTACCCGTTCTCTGTTGATCTCCTTTACTCATTAAGTCTCTGTGGGGGCTCAAGCTGTGCTGCTGCTGCTGCATTTGACCAACAAAATACAAAAACAAACTGGCTGTTTACAAAGTCTACAAGCTGGATTCTCTGTTCAGACCAAAGCCTTTAACTCCTCACCTGTAGAAAGCTACAAAATGCTTTACAAGTATGCTTTAAAGTACATATGATTTAAACATTTTAAACACAAGTATTCACATTTGCAAACTTGTCGTTTGCCATTTGCTCTCAGCAGTGAAACGAGGTCATTCATACTTGGTGACTCACTGAAAATAGACCTTCGACATTCCTGCAACACTGTACGACATGTAGTCAGCTGTTTTCACTACACACTCCACACGCTGCCGTAACACGAAGAGCCACGAAGGGTTTTCTTCATGCTTGTTAAAAGTGTGCCGCTCAAAACACGGTGCAGGTTAATAGGTTAAAGGACAGACGCGAGGCCCCTCTGAAGACGTGACACAGATTTCAAAGATGCAGTGAGGCTGCACTCATTTACAAACACTTCAGGTTCAACGTTTGAGGCAGAGTTGACACAGTGATCAACACCAGTTGCTGTATAAATTAACTTTTCTCTTATTGTCCTAAACATTAATTCAGATTCAACAAACAAAAACTAAGCAGTGAATAAAAATCTGTGAGAGCAAAGAAGAAAAAGCAATTATAAAAAAGTTTCTTTGTGTTGTTACAAGATGTGGACCCAGAACGAGAATCACAATTGTGGATAATGAAAAGTGGACCTGATGTCATGAACACTTTAAGCATCGTGTGTGACACGCAGGAAGTAAAAGTGATCATCGTTGTTTGATTTCTGTCTCAGCTGTCAGAGCACAGAGAGCTGAGGAGTGCCTTTGCTTTGGGTCATCACCGCTTCTACGAGGAGGCGCTGCAGATGGCCGAAGACGGCAAGATCTCCTGCAGAGTGCTGCGGTAATTATTCACATTAACACGTGAAAAACGCACGATTGTCAGCTTTAGAGAACCTACAGAACACGCAAGAGGCTGAAATTAAATGGCAACTGCTTGAAAACTGTTTGATACCTGTGATGTCTGCTGACATTTTAATTATGGTGTTTTTCTTGATTGTCATTTTCAGAACCGAGTTGCTGGAGTGTCTCGGAGACTTGGATTTCCTGGCTAAGTTACACTGTGTGCGGCAGGCATGTCAGGTAAGGTTCACCTTCATAATTGTAGCACAGTTTAAGAACTTGTTCCCACCATCACTTGTATATAAAGATGAAGAAAATATTTTAAAGGCTGTTTTGCAGTTTCGTTCTTCTGTATCGTGCATGTAAAGAGCCCATATTATGCTTCTTGGATGTTTTCCTTTCCTTTCGTGCGTCTCTATAGCTGCTTTTTTTTTTGTCCACTGCAAACTTACCGAGTCCTTGCCAAAGGGAGTTATTTGCTCCCACAAGAAACACTGCTTGTTACCTGCCTAAAAAACGCCTCATTTGAAGTTTAGGTTTTTTTCTCTGTTACTTATTTATATCATCAGGTAACACATTTGCATCACATGTTTGCTTTTGTTGACCATCAGAGCAGACTAAGCTTCTTGAAAGGGCCGTTTTAAAGAGACAGGAGGTGTTGCGGCAATGAGCAGGATGAGATTAATATGTTTTTTGTACATTAAAGCCTGTAAACATATTCTAGTAGACCCCAAATATACAATTATAGGACTGTATGGGCTCTTTAAGCTGTATTCTCATTGAATTGTAAACAGTCATGTAAACATCAAGGTTTGCATCAGGACCACAGTGGGAACTACTGAGCTCTACTTTAATGATTATTAAAGCTACGCTCTTTGGTCTCCAGCTCATTTTGTGCGAGAGGACGACCAGGATGTTTCTGGCCGAAACAGGAAAGAAAATACTGTCTTCAATCATAGTTAAAGCACAGAAGGTAAGACCGAAGACACAGCTAGTAAATACAATTATCGCTCTTTCCTGAGGTGTTCCCCTCGTAAATGTGTGTCTGGTTTGCAGAGCCCAAAGAGATTTGAGGAAGTGTTTGAAGAGATGATCTCCTTTATGGAGCACACGGAGCACTGGGAGGACACGGAGGTGGAGCTGGCCACGCGAGGAGTAAGTGTTACGTAGCAGTGATAGTTCAAACTCCACCAGCTGACTTTGTTCTGTCCAGTGTCAAACAGCACTGAAAGGACCAACGTGATCGGTTTTTAATAATGTTTGATACTTGCCAGGTGAGGCACTTGAACTTCTATGACATCGTGCTGGACTTCATCCTGATGGACTCCTTTGAGGACCTGGAGAACCCACCTATCTCCATCCAGAACGTCATCAACAACCGCTGGCTCAACAGCTCCTTCAAGGAGACGGTGAGTAAAACTGTGCGATGTAATGATCCACGTAGGTTCCACATTCTGTTAGGACACTTTAGGTTTAAGCTAACACCTTTTGAATTTTGGCTTTTCATTGAATCTTATGTGCGTATTTCACAGGCGGTGGCGTCCAGTTGTTGGTCAGTCCTGAAGCAGAAGAGACAACACATGAAGGTACAAGTCTGTTAATTTCTTTATCTGATGTAGTATACAGTATAATCTTTGTTTTAATATCTGCCAACTCATATACGTTATAAATAGACACAACTAACTAACTAGGTCAATCAGGTGTGAAATATGAAAGCAGCAAGACCGTTAGCAGGAAGTCCAAACCCCTCTGTAACCTCTGCTGTTTGTCTCAGGTGGCCGACGGCTTCATCGCTCATTTCTACACTGTGTGTGAACAGATCAGCCCCGTCCTGGCCTGGGGCTTCCTGGGGCCAAAGAGCTCCCTGCACGACTTCTGCTGCTTCTTCAAGGTCAGTCAGAACTGAACACATGATATCAACCAGTAACCTTCTGGAAATGTGATCGCTGCCTTCTATCAGAGGCTGAGTTTCCATCCAAGAATTCAACAAAAATACATGTGGCCATTCGCTACTGGTATGCTAATGCATTGTATGCTAATGCAGTTTGTTAGTTGACACAAACAGCTGGTGATGCTGAGTCTCCAGTCTGGTAACATTAAACCACCAGAGAAGAAGAGGGCGCAACTACATATTGTAATTGAAATAACACCTGTAATGGTGAAAAAGAGCATAAAGAGATGATAAAAACATGATGGCATTTCAGGTTTCAATCTCTCCAGTGGAGCAGAAGCTTCTGTGGATTGTAAAAATAACACAATAAAGCTAACAGCTGACTGAGGTGTACAAATTGGCGTCTCAATTCATAGAAGTGGATTTCAGGGAGGACACAATATTTACAACCTTTATTCTAGAATCTGACGTTTACTCATTGTGCCATTGTTTTTGTGTGATGATGTGGACATTTGTGCTTTCCTTCACATGACTTGAGGCAGAAAAGTCTGAAATTGTTGCGTAGAAACTCACCACAATGCAGGGAGTTTAGTGTTTGCTGCCCATAATTTTCTGGAGAAGAAGGCCCAGACCCCTGGTGGTACGAACAATATCTACACCTATGTGTCAAATAAAGCAGAATGCAGATGGAACCAGACTCACTGAGCAAAGTGTCAGCGTTTCCACTCAAAAAAATCAACAAAAAACAGTTTTACACCACAGCTACCGGGGTATGTGCCAAAATAATATTCTTTATTTTATTAAGTAGTAAGGCAAATTTAATTCTCCAGCATTTTCAGTGCAAGTAAACCCAGTGTGCTTTACATTAAAACTGTTAATATTCAGATATTTGAACTCTATAACATAATGACCAGTAAGTGACCAAAAAGTAACCACCAGTTGTGTATGCACTGGAACTGGGTTGTTTAATCTGTTTTTGTTTTCTTCATATATTTGTGTCTCTACATGTTAGAACGTTTATATTTTTCAAAGACTTTTACATTTTTAATTTACAAATCAGGTTTCTAACTGTAATTTACAATATCCAAGGAGCTCTTGTGTCAAAAAAGGCTTAAATATTTCAAGAATATACACCAATGATGTCTCCCTTTTTTGTAGAATGAATTAAACCAGTACATCTGTGTTTTGGCAAAATGAAAAACAGTCTGTAGATGTTCAGTCATGCCGGTCATGGTAATTCTTTGAGCTTCACTAAAAAGCAACACGATCTTCTTCTGTTGCTTTATGCTGCAGCTCCAAGGATCATGATTAAAATACATTTTACTCGTTGTGTTTCTTTGCTGCATCAACCTCCACTTGAAGTGTAGTTTATATTAATTTACTTATGACTCCTGCTTCTCCTCCAGGACCAGGTGCTCTACTTCCTGAAGGACATTTTTGACCTGGACAAGGTGCGCTACTCGTCGATGGAGAGTCTGGCGGAGGACATGCTCCACCTGCTGCACCGGCGCACCGAGCTGCTGCTGGCCTACCTGGGAGCCGACTCCCAGCTGCACCACAACGGCTGCAGCTCCCCGCAGGTGCAGCTGCTGCCCAGCGCCGCCCTGCTGGAGGCTCCGGTGCAGTGAGAGGCCACCCGGGGAGTTTTAAGACACTGCACACAAGGACATGACAGCATTTATTCTAGGGTGAGTTCACACCAACTGCCGGACCAAAGAAACCTATCCGTAGGTGTGAGCACGCCTCTGAAATCCGCTCACTACATCTCCCATCATGCCGTGTGGTCTCTGTATCTGTGGATCCAGGTGTACTGTGTTCGCTGCCTGCCTTCACACATGTTCTTCATCTCTGTTGTGGCCTCCTCCTCCTCCTCCTCCTCTCCCCAGTCCCCTTTCACTGTGCCATGGCCGTCACTTTTAAATACCATAGCAATAATATTTATCATTTCAACTTGCTGTGAGACTGGCAGTGATTCTCTAGCGGTAGATATTAACGCAGTGTAATTAAAGGGCATATTTATTGCCGTTAAGAGCAGTTTGTGTGAGAAAAGGAGATATTTTACCATATTTATTTTATTACACAGCTAAATGATGCAGGGTTTATTTTGTAGAAGTTGTAGTCGTGCCTGTACGTGTTAATGGATTTGTGGTCAGCTTCAAACACACAGTTAGACTTTGTCAGATTTATTCGATGTGTTTCCACATCCTACTGAGCATCAGCAATGCAACACTATTAAATGTACTTTGTGTTTTTGCTACAAGTACAAGCTGCCCGTCACTGAGCACAGCGAGTCACAGATGAAAAGGGAACATCCATCTCATTACATGGAGTTATTTAAAAAGGGAAAAAGCTTCATGCAAGATTGAAATGCAGCCCGCGAGGCACTAATAGAAGACTTTCGTGCTGTTCAGCAACTTGTGCCACTCGGTTTTTCATGACGGGCAAAAAACGCTAAAAGCCTTACTATGAATGCACATATTCAAGCCTTGTCTTTGTCACTGAATGTCAGTCTGAGTCTTGGTGTTTCTCTTAACCTGTGAGGTTTGAAGAATACTGCAGTATATTGTCGTCTGCTCTGCTGCTCAGTCACTGCCGTGTACAGAACAGATGTGGAACAAGGTGGAAGTGTGAGCAGTGGAGCCGCTGCTACCATACAGTGTGAACACATGTGGACACCAGTGTGACCGCCTGCTGTCATCTGCTGTTTCTGTAGGATTTCACTCTTAAAGGTGGAGAACGTGATGCTAAACCAATGCAGCTTTTGATAAATTTTGAGAATATTGACACACTTTTTCAGCGAATTCTGCTTCAGCTTGTGCAAAGGATAGTAAATCTAGCACATGCTCACTATTCAAATATGTCAAGAAACTCAAAAGCAGTCGTTCTCCAGGATCACAGACTCCACCTTTAAAGTTTTATATTATTTCAAGTCTGTCCTAAAACACCACTCACATGATCTCTCCTCTTGTTCATACTGACCATAAAAAGAAGCCTGTTGTTTCATAAATGATCATCTACCCTATGTTAAATGCTTTAAGGCTGAAGTGAACAAGTAAGCAGCTGTTTTTACAACCTTTAAGGAGAATTTAAAGCAAGAAATTGCTGGATCCAGGCTCTACACTGTGATTATGTTTTGTTTAGACAGTAAACACATTCACTTCTGTATTTTCAGCTGCTAGTTATGCTGTAGAAAACATTTTAGGATGTTAAGACGGCCTCTCGCAACTTTTCGGTGTGTTTTATTTGCTGACAATCAATAATAGATGAAATTACTACTAGAGACACTAAGGTCAGAGCTGCAGTGTTGCCAGATTTGACTGGGTTTCAGGCGACTTTTTTGATGAGCTGGGCAGGTAGAAACTGTTTTGTGAGGGTAATAATTTCAGCTTCTTTGTACCATATGTTTTAATAAACAAACCTTTTTCAATAGCAGATAAACATGGGCATTAGTGATGACAGTAATGATTATGTTTCTACTTCGGTGCAGAGCCTTAATTATCATTATTAGCAACACCTTTGTTTACCTGTTATTTCGTGTCCAAATGGCTGCTTTGAAAAAGGACTATTGGTCCCTCCTTTAAATTAATTTGAGACTGACAGCACTGAGTCTGACACGCAGTGACTCACAACCATCAAAACCAAATATTGGTTATTTTTCAGTCACAGCTCTGCAATAAAAAATGACGACGATGTTTAATGTATGATCTGAGATGGTTTTCCATCACTGACAGCAACACGAGCGAGTTAAGCGCTAAATATCTGCCCTTTGAAGATATTTTTGAGTTTCAGATGTGTTTTTTTATGGTTGGTATGAACCTGAGAAGTGACCAAAACCTTCTAATGCACATATTGTGTTGTTTTGAGACCGACTTGTAATAAAAGTCTTATTTTACAACGACACTAGTAGTTTTGTCCACACAGAGGGGACGGTTAATTTTGTGCATTCACTTTGTTTTGTGTATAAATTAAGCAAATAAAGACTCTGAATGTGTTTGACGTATTTTTCCTGCTTTCAATTAAATGTGTGCATACTTCCCTGTGATATACTGAATAAGACTCGAGGACATTCGTCCAGTTTATTAGTTACAACTTTATTAATGAACATGGCAACATTTTAGAAGTCAGAACAGTTAATTCAAAAAAAACAAACCAATAGATTTAATATACACAGCACATGAAACCTTGTTTACCTCTAAGGCATGCTCCTTGTTTTGTCTTCTACACCCCCTCGAACTCTGTGTTGAAACACTGAGCATCTCACATGTACAGAGTGAATAGCCTCAAACAAAACAGTGTGACCTTTGTAACTACAGAGAAAAGTGATCTTTAAAAAAAAATAAAACAACTGCTAATCCCAAATTTTACTGCCAGTATATCAGTTCCTGTCCTCGTCCAACTTTCTAAAGCACATTCCTGTTCGTGACTAAAAGTTATTCATGAAGGCAGTGACACGATGAAACAAACAGCCATCAGACAGCTCTGGATACACTATCATGATTAAAACAACAACAATCCGGGCTAGAAAAACATGTATCTGACCAACACTCAATTTTTCTTTTTTTTTTGCAATCACAGAATTTGAATTTCATTGCGTTGCTGTTTTGTTACCTTATCACTGGAGCTCTTGAACGGTCTACGTTCAGCAGTGGGATTGACTCAAAGGATTCCTCCTTTTGGGGACAAACTACGACACGGCCTGATTCTACGACCTAAGCCTGCAGCATCCTCCAACACTGTGAGCGAGAAGTGAAGGCAGCAGCGTTTCAATAGTAGATTTGCACTGCACTTGAGGGCAGATTCACACCACGACAGAAAAATGTACTTCAAAAAAAAAAATCATGTATTTCACCGTTTTGTGTTTTAAAAACCTGAGCACATTGCTAACTTCTGGCAACAGGCATGCAGTTTGTTACACCACTAAAAGCATCGATATACAGTCGCTTGTCAGACTTACCGGGTGCAAAGAATAAGGCTATCATCAAATATTAAGCACAACATTTCCTCCTAATGCAACAACCTTTTTTTTTCCTGGGGTCATGTAACAAGTGAAACAGCTCATATCATGCAGTTCATTCATGAAAGCATCTTTTAAAAAAGACAAAAAAAAAAAAGGGCTGATAATCCTGGACATTTCTTTAACGACTAAATGCATTGTTAACGACACAGGTAAGCATTTTCTTTGCATGTAATATTGGTCATGTCACTGGACAAAAACACTGGTTTCCTTAGGTTGCGCTTACCTGTGTTATTGCAGCAGAACCTAAGGTGCAAGGTCTGGGACGACACTGCAAAGATCAGATATAATCGCACTGTTTGCCATCAGTGAACAATGCAGTCAAAAAAATAAGATTTGCTTTTTCGAAACCTTAAATATCAACAGCCTTTCAACAACAGTGCTCATTCAGAATCATTGTTTTAAAAAAATCAATACTGAGCTAGTCAGAAAGCACTTCCACTACTAGCATTCCACATGCTCATGTAGGACATTAAAGAAATTATCAGCAAGAAACCTAAGCATGCTACGCTGGAGTTATGCAGTAGGAGTTTTCTAGCGTTGCAATGAATGGCATTTTTCTTTTTAAAAAGAAAACACATCGACTACACAATGGCACTTAGCAGGTCAGATAATCACAACGCAAAAAATACAACCAACATGGACATCCTTAAAACAGTTCCTACCAGCAGTGTATCAGAGTGCTGACATTCAAACCCTCAGTTCAGAAATCCGACTGAAATGCTACCTACACAAACACTACAGCATACTGTGGAGACTCAGAGGCTGAATGTTGTGCAGTCACAAAGGGGGAGATAAGTCTCAGAAACATGTGGTACAAGAATCATCAGAGTCTAAAGCACTATGCCTCTCCTCAGAACATTTCATACTTACCCAAGACAAAGGGGAAAATGGCAATATGTGACAAAAAATAGATATATATGTACTACATGTTTTGCAATTTATAAAGCATCGAGAAAAAAAAGGCGTGTATTTCTCAAAGTGTACTTACATTACAGGAGGGCTCAACTGAAGGATGAAGACTGCTTAGCCACCCCCGAGCCTACAACATCTACGTTCTTATACTGGATAAACACTAACAGAATGGGCACAGCAAAAAAAACTTTTTTTTTGCAATGTTTTTATATTAAAAAAACATTCTTTTTAAAAAAAACAAATTTATACATGTGAGTTAGTTCACAATTGGGCAAGACAAAAGTTTCAATGCATTTCTGATACAGTGGCAATTTGTTTTGGTTTTTTTACCTGACTGTCCTGGAAAAAGAACAGCACAAAAATATAGATATATAGATATATATAACACTAAAAATATGCAACATTTCTTGGAACCACGTTTGTCTGAGGAACATGAGAAGAGTACTTGCTTACCGCTTTTCTAAACTTGCCTGTGGAGGAGGAAGTGACTATATCAAGGCAAAATACAGTGCATACTACCTCAACAATGTCAGCAAACGAGGCAACAGTAAATAAAGAAAGAGCCACAGCAACGCAGTTAATGCATGGGATGCGATACACAGATACCTGGCAACTTGCTCATGTCAAACAGTCTACTGCTAAAGTCAGGAAACAGGGAGTGTATTAAAAAAAAAATCGTCTATCAACAAGGACGTTTGTTGGTCTGAACCGTTCAGGATCATTGCACGCAAATATTATCTAAGAGCCTTATAGACAGTTGGAGAGAGACAGGACAGCAACAACTTGGAGTCAACCATTTTTGGACAATTAAAACCCCACACATGGCCTGCAGTTCAACAGTTTCCCCTCCCGTAAAATAACAAAAGCATACAGAAGTTCATCTCCACCCCCTCTTGGTTTTAAAACCACCCCAACTTACCAACACAGGAGGTTTCAGTTTGTTTTATTGCAAAAACACAACAGGCAAAGAGCATTTTAAAACTGAGATGATTTACATGGTAATGTCTACAGTTTAATAAACATGAGTTCTAACCACATTTAATGTAGAATACAGGGCTGGAATGACCATATGTATAATTACCTCACTAAAAACAAAAGCATTTACAAGAAAAAGAAAAACAACAAAAAAAGAAAAAATCAAGGAGGACGTGTTCGCCGGGTAATCTGCCATCTATGTGAAACACTTTCAAACCAAGGAAATTTAAGATCTTCATCAAGGCGTCTGCATCCAAACATTTAACAAAGGATTTTGTTTCGACAATGTAGCATTTACTTTATGTCCACTTCACATTACTGGCCCTGTGCAGAAGAAATACATAGAAGATACATTGCATGTTAACAGCAGAAACAGTGGACTCAGCTTCCCAAAATAAAAAGCTAAAAACCTGTGTAGGGAGGAAAGTAGTTTTTGGTTAAGTTTGAGCAGCTGCTGCAGTCACTGGAGCCCTGTGGAAACCTGAGGAGGGAAGGAGGGTTACGGTACAAATCGACTGAGTGTAAGTGAATGTGGAGGGCGGATTCTTATCGGGGGTGTACCTGAGGGGCTTGTGGTGCTGCACCCATCGACTGAGGGTTGGCCGTGCCGTAGTATGCAGCCTGCTGTCGGTAGTACTCCGCCCAGGCAGCGCTGTAGTCCGGCTGGCCTCCGGGCTGAGAGGCTGCCGCCGCCGCCGTTGCAGCCTGAGGGGCTGCTTGACCTGGAGGGTAAAACGAGAGTGGATCAGGTGAGTGGAGAAAACGAGCTCGAGAGAAACGACACCAACATTTATCCAGAGGTCTGTACTGAGAAGCAGGATTAGGACTGAATGAGTTAACTTCAGGTGTAGGACTGTAATCTAACACAGAATACTTGGTTATTACCACTTAGCAGTAGGGATGCATAAATAATTGAATTAATCAGATAAAAACAGTCCATGTTGCACTAGTTGTGGTTAAGTGGGGAGACTACAGACTTCTATGTGCAGAGATGTGGAGTGAACCATTACTGCAGAGCCTTACTGTGATACAAACAGCATTCGTTGGGTGTACTGTGAGGCGCAATAAAAACATTTTGTCCCTTAAAAAAAAAAAAAAATCACTGAATTGTGATACTTATAAAAAAATATATAAAGATAATAATTTTGCCTATAATCATGCAGCTTTAGCAAACAGTACTATTTCCATATTTACATTTAAAGATGTACTTCCTACATAACTACCTGTAATATATATTCTCTGTTTAACACATTCAGTGGCATAACTTTGTTTAGACTTTTGGAAGACTTCCAAACACCCCAAAACTAAAATTTAAAGTGATGATGCAAACACAAAAACTAAAAAACACTTGTGATGGCTGCTGCGAAATGAAGGTAAATTCATCATGGGCTGTTCCTGTGGCTACCACTTGTGGCCGCTGTTCTTCACATTTTAAATCTTTTAGTGATAAATTCACATTTGAAAATAGGCAGAGAAACAGTTGTGCTGCTCTGTACAGACTTGAAACATGTTCAAACCTCTGGCACTCAGCAGCTACATAAAGCAGACAGTTTGCTTCTGGCTGCAGACATGAAAAAAAAAATGGCATGCCTAATAACAGATCTGAGTGCGGTCATGACTCCAACAGGCCTGAATATTTGAGCGGTTTGAGACGAGAGCAGCTGCTGTTGTCGAGTTTGACTTCACTCTTTAAAAAGCAGACAAGAAAAGGGCAGAAGGAGGAGAGGTGTCTTTATCCTGCACAGACTGACTGATCTCAACACAAACACTCCTCGGTATAAAGTACTCGATTCTTCTATTCAACCCTTTAGGCTATGAAGCAACAACACGATGTAAAACTTGTTCTCCAACATATTATGAAATGACTACATATGATATGCTACTATTCCAGTTTCTATAATGAACAGAGAAGGCAACAACAGTTTAGAATCTTTGGAGATTATATTTATAAGAAGGGGAACGAACCCACAACCAACGCCTCTGGTGGTGGGTCAGAAACCTTCTGCCTTTATATTGGGCGGCTGAGAGAGCAGCAACTCTACTACAGAGAGCTGCTAGAGGAGACAACCACCCTTTAACATGAGCATCATCAGAGCTGCAAGGAAACTAGGACGGTTTTACCTCAGGTGTCTATTTAACAACCACATTGTAGTGCTGCTGCTCTTGGACTCTTTAAATCTGTGGCCATCTTTTAGTAAGCCTCTTACAGAAATTACAACTGTTTCTAAGCTCAGGAGGCTGTCAATATTACATATCAAGTTCGTATAAAACATTACTTTTAGCACCAGAATCCCATAATACCTAAATTATTCACTTCAGAAGATGCAGACTGTTTTGCTAATGCAGTCATCCATCATAAAAATAGTTCAAATCACAGTTGTTGTATTCTAAAAATGGAAAAGAATACTAACCTTGTTTCTTGTAATACTCCTCCCAGGCTTTTGTGTAGTCCTGAGGTTGTTGACTCTGTTGACCTGCAGAGAAAATCCAAACGTGTCAATGCATCCAGGTGTAACAAAGGGAACAAGACACAACACAACACTGGTCCTACATTGCTTATATCCATAAGCCACAAATCCAACATGTTCATCATTTAACTCTACACACATTCAGTAACAGTAAAACATTCATGACACGTGGCAAAACTCTGCCATCAGTGTGGATGAAGCCCTGAGATAGACTAAAAAAAAAAGTAGGCTACTCTAAGATCATTAAGGTGGTTCTGTGTCGACAGCTCAGTCCTGCAGATAATCAAAAGTGTTGCAGTCTAAACAGCACAGGCGTCAAATGTCAAACCAAGTGGAGACACACTGACAAGCTCCACTGCAGGCCAGTAATGCTGACAAATGCCCAGACCTGAAAAAGAAGCTGATTGAATGCCCAGTGACTGTTTAGACTGTCTTGTGTTAATAGGTGTACACTGAAACTACGTTCATATACCCATTTTCTTGTAATATTCCTCCCAGGCCTTGGTGTAATCTGCCTGTCCACTCTGACCTGCAGCCTGTGGGTCACCTGTTAAAAAAAACGGTACTTGTAATTAGTAAATCATTCTCAGCAGTTTGTCCTCCACCTGCCTGGGTTGGGCTGTCAGCCTAGGGATGGTGGAGGAAAACTATCCTGTCCCTGGGGTAATATAAAAAAAAGTTTTTTTTTTTTAAAAAAAAGAGTTGCTCTGCAAAAGCAAAGTCATTTAAAGGTGAAACCATCCAACCTGTCTTCAGTTAGCAACACCAGGAAGACATGAGCACAGAACGCTAAAGTAAATCTACTCAACTACGCTGCTCTACACTCATCTAGCAGATTCTGCTTGTACAAGAAGCAAACACTTTCTGCTTTGCGTTAGCTGAAGAACGTTTCGGTTACCTTGGCCGTTGGTTTGAGTTGTGCCTGGAGCTCCGCTGGTCGGGGTCATGGGAGCCTGCGGCTGCTGGCTGTACTGAGCGTAGTAGGCTGCCCACGCTGCTGCGTTGGCATCAGCTGCTGCTTTATCTGCACATGGCAGATGAGTTTTGTTACCACACACGGGCCAAGATAAAGGCTATGATCATACAGATACATTATATAACCTGTGAGTAATTCAGAATTCTTGTTTATATATCTTGTAACTGATTAAAAACCATTGCTCTAATAAAAGGAATAATCGTGACAAAGGGCCTTTTAGCTGAACCACTGCGTCTTCTGTCAGCAGGTACTCACTTGGATCAGGCTGTCCCTGCTGCCAGTGTGGGTAGCCATTGCCCCATCCTTGAGGCTGGTAAGGAGCAGGAGGACCACTGATGAAAGATGACACAGAACCATCAACACGCTGCATCCTCCACTTGTGTCTAAATATTCTTACAATCACAAAAAGCTAGCGAAGAAATGGCTACTGGACTGACTGTGGTCCTGGAGGTCCCTGGTTGTATGGTCCAGGGTTGTATGGACCCATGGGAGCTCCGGGGGGTCCTGGTGGTCCTGGAGGACCATGTGGGCCTGGTCCTCCGTGTGGGCCAGGAGGACCATGTGGACCACCCATAGGAGTGACTGGTCCCTGAAAAAAACAAAAACACACTGCAGTCAATAAACAAGCAGTCGCAGCAAAACAAGATAAATGGCCTTCGTTTTGTGACAGCGTGTAATAAATTAAAATCTACAATCTACAGTAGATTTTGTAAAGAATACAGCTACCAAGAAACTGTCAGCTGATACTGACAAAAGAAATGCTGACAGGGTGACTGAGATCTCCACAGTAGTCTGAGTCACCAGATGTGGGCATCGGTGTCACTGGTTGCTCACGATCAGCTTTGTCTTGCCCTTCCACTGTCTGTGTGTTACTTTTTCTTTTTTAAATCCACCACAACAGGAAACTACAGCAACCTGCAACACTGACGGTTTTTTGCCGAGGATTTAGATCATACAGTAAGGCAGTGATTATTTATTATGATGACAGTGCTCGGCTCCATGCATGCCAATGTTCCACCTGTCACTATTGAGGAAACACAGAAGCTGCATGTTTCACTTAGCTCCGCCCAAGATGACTGTGATTGGTTTAAAGACGCAGACTGACACTGAGGTGCAGGCAGACCAATGTGTACCGCAAAATGGGCCAGCTGAGGACTAACCCCAAAGTGGAAGCACTGTCCAATACAAAGTAGGAAATTTAGAAAATCCAGACATTATTGACTCATTTCTGTGTAAATGGAAGACTTGTCTATTTTTAAATCTGCAGTACAGATCTCTGCGCAATGCAAGCGCACCACTTATGTGCCTCTTTCATGCCTGGATTAGCCAGTTTAACCTCAAACGTCGCAGTGGAAGTGTGGTGTCGCTTGAAGGTCTCACCCCAATTTTCTCCTCCACCAGCTGCCTGGCGTAGTCAATCTGTTGAGGGGAGCCTCTGACGGTGAACATCTTTATGTTGGGATCAGCGTTGGGCGGAGGATTCCTCTGTAGCTCGATTCTGGCTCCAGACTGCTGGCTGATGCCTTTGATTGTCTCACCACCTGGAAAATACATAAATCATTACTCCATGTAATAACATGTACAGGCTGATAGACTTTGACTCTCTTGCCTCTCACTTTTGCTACCTTAAAATTGTATTGCTGAGATATAAAATCCAGCCCAAGAGCATGTCTGTGGTTTTCCAGACAATAATGCACCTGACAAAACTAGTTATGTCTGGTTCTTCTAACTGAACTTGATTTTCTTACTCATAAATCCAAAGTGGAGCACAGCAGCTAAGGAGCTACTTGCCTTTACCAATGATCAGGCCGGTTTTCATTGTTGGGACCGTGAAAGTAAACTCTTGCAGGCCACCGGGGGGTCCCATGTTCCAGTTGCCTTGTCCGCGGCCACGTCCCCTGCCGCCCCCGTGTCCTGGAGGTCCTCCAGCCTGGACGCTCCTCAGCAGGTCGGAGATGATCTCTGCTGCATGCTGAGCCTGATCAGGGGGACCCATGATCTGTGCTATCCTGTCTGGTGTGCTGCCGTCATCTGGAGGGAGGAAACAGGGGGATTAGACACTACTGAGACAGTGTTACTCCAATTTCAGCCTCTGTTGTTATTACACAGAACAAATGTACTATTTTCTATAATATGGTCAAACTAAAACAGCCTCTTAGTTGTGTGTGTTCAGGTCTCAGATAGTTTAGGGTTGGGGTTATCCATCAGTTTGTCAGCGTGGTGCATGAGTTTTCATCACAGACCGTACACATTTTCAACTAAGTCTAAATCAATGTATTTTTGGCCACTTCTTTGTGAATTGTATTGATGCCACGTTCATCGCTCACCTGGTTTGAACTGAATCCTGACGCCGGTGTCATTCTGTATTTTCTTTATCATTTCACCGTTTCTCCCAATGACGATGCCTACTGCAAACCGTGGGACGGGAACCTGATCGGCAAAAGAATAGAAAGACAAATGTAAGGCATGTTTTTAAACCCTCATTTCTGAACGGATTTTAAAATGAAATAAAATGGAAAAAATAAATACTCACATCTAAGCTGTCTCCTCCTCCGATCCTTGAACCGTACTCGCCTCTCTGCTCCCTGAAGCCCTGGTCTCTGATCAGCTCCATCACCATCTCTTTGGCTTGCTGAAGAGAAAAGAAATCACGTTATCATTACAGCTCGATATAAGCAGCCTCCACACAGACAATTAAGCAAGTGGTTTAGATCACTTAAGATCATATCCTGATTCTAATGTTTGAAATGCACAAACAAAAAACCCCACCTGAACTTTAAAGGGTTCTCCTGAAATGCGGAGTGGCTTGTCTGCGCCTGTGTTTTGGGGTCCGTCCTGGATCATGACCATCTTCACTCCAGCTCGTTCCTGCAAATCCAGAGAAATCGAAACCATCAGTGTGCTTCAGTCTCAAAAACAAACGCACTCGTCTCTTATTTGTGTGTGTTCAGGTCTCAGATAATTTAGGGTTGGGTTTATCCATCAGCTTCTCAGCGTGGTGCATGAGTTTTCATCATAGACCGTACACATTTTAAACGGAATCCAAATGATCGTCTCTCTGTTAATTTGATCAATGTCGTCTTAATCTGTCAACTGCTTTTACCTTATAATCAAATAATTGTTGCGGCTCTACTCACTACATCACCCTACTGTCCCTCCATTTTTGTCTCTCACTTTGACTGAACACTCACCTGAAGGCTTTTGATGGTTTCTCCTCCCTTTCCAATGACAAGGCCGGCTTTAGAAGCAGGGACCATAATCTCCTGGACAGTCATTCCCGGGCCGTCGTTGTGGTGGAACGCTGGGGCTGGACGTCCCTTCTCGACGATTTCTGTTAGTAGCCGCTTTGCAGTCCTGATGGGAGAAAAATTGTCATCATACATCATCTGCAAACACTGACAAGGAACCAACTGAAGCAGTGACTCATGAGATGTTCTACTTTAACTGGAAACAGGTTGGCACTTACTGGATTGATTCTGGTGGTCCCGTTAATGTGACTGACCTATCTGGCATCCCTCCGCTGTCTACAACACAGAAAATGGGCTGTCAATACAAAAACCCTCGAACAACAACAAAAACTAGCCGTTGTTACATCACCAACAGATCCAAACCTACCAGGAGCAATCTGTATTTTACACCCAGACTCCTGCTGAAGACGTGATATCTGCTCGCCTCCTCTTCCAATAACTGAAGAAAATAAAAAAAAAAAGAAAATTGTCAGTAACAGTAACAACATAGAAATTATGTTTTCATTGCTTGTTTTCCATAAAAAAAACAAAACAAAAAAAACTTACTGAATCCAACCATTCCATCTGGAACTTTGAATTCTTCTGATGTTGACCTGATAATGAAAAGAAGAAACTTTACACATTATACCTATGAACTGAATAATACAATAAGGCGTAGGTGTAGGTAAGGAAAAGCAAGCAAAGCTGCAACTTTATCTACCTTGGGGGGCCTCCCATGCCTCCAATTGCTGAAAAGGCTGAAAAAACACACCACAGCACATTAGAGGAAAAGTATCCATATCAATAAGTACAAATATTTATTCTTTCAAGTTAATAATTAAATGCAGATTTACACAAACACAACTAACTACAGCAGTGTCATCGGGTCACTTACCATCATTTGTAGCCACTTTCTTCGTCTCTGGTTGGTCTGCAACAACACAACAACAACAAAAAATCATCAGAATCTTTCATTATGCCAAAACTATCACTTGATTACTGGTGGTTTCACACATGTGAAATTGGTTTTTAAACATAGCCTGAAATAAAAAACAATTACAGAAGCATCTACACATAAAGGGATAGACAATACTCTCAATAAAACAGCCCTGGAGGAAGTCCCACCTCACAAAGGGTTATAATGTTTGTTTTTTTTGTTCAAACTGCTTAGGACAGTTGCTGATTCAGCTTTGGAGGCAAAAAAATCTTCAGTTTTGTGCAACACAGATAGACTAGAACTTCTAAAGTCATAATAAATTCAGTAATAAATCAGCACATCTCAGACAGTTTAAGCAAAAAAAAATTAACATCACAACCTTAATTGAGGCAGGATTTATAGCAGGAGTGTTGTATCAGAGTTTATTACTATTACCTGTGTGTAACTAACAAAAATATCATGTATAATGCTTTTAATTTCACTCAAATTCTCCACAGTTGACTGGTTTAGCATTGGGAAAACCAACATGTTCAACCTGGTTTTATAGCACAATACAAAATTCTGGTGGTGCATATTTAGCTAGTTTTCAAGGGGCATTTTTTCCCCAATAAGGCGTAACTCAAACATTATTACATCTTAAAATAAATAGAACAAAAAACACCTGAAGTCTCAACAACATTCTCCCCATTGCCAAAATGGAACAGATTCACTATAACAAAGATTTCAAACGGTGTGGAGCCCATTATTAGCATAGCTTGAGATGTAACTCTACAACTATGACTTTGGAGCAATATGGCTATGAATATCTGGGTTTTGTATATGGACATTCTGGTAGTTTTTCACGAATTTTTGCTTTTTCTTGTTGTTTTTCTGTCTTCTGTAACTACGCTAACTGGTCAGTTCAGATCCAAATATTAATACATATACACTGATTTCAAACAGCTGTGAAGACAAACAGTGAATTATCATCAACCATAAACACATGCCATAACCAACAAATTGCATAAAGTCTACAACATTGTGAACTGCTCCTATGGTTAGTAGTAATGAACAGAGTGTTAAGACTTATTGGTGAAAATGCACATTGATATGAAGACAACAGTACTGTAGAGAGATGCTGAGTTAATAACACGTCTACACAGGCGAATACATTTTAGTAGCTGCTAAAACACGCAGGCAAGCATTTAACTAACAAGACTTGCATTGAAATCGATTTGAGCCACTGACCGATATTCAGGTTAGGCATGGGAAAATACCCACCAGCGTCCTCCAGGGGCCTTTTCTGACCTCCATAGCCGAATTCGTTTGTAGGGGGTGCCGCTACGCCATCGCCACCGATCTTCGCTGCGATCTGTACAACAAAACAAAGAAGAAAAACAACAGTTGAGGTGATTTATTTGCAGTTTTCGTGTAGGTGCGTCTGAGGAGACACGCTGCTTGCGGCCTACACTTTTGTGCGGAAGTCTGCAGCAACAAAGGAAAGCTTCACATCGAGGGGTAGGTTGGACTCACTACACCCCATAACGCCTATATTTGTGGTTACTGTTATATATTTGGTAAATTTAGTCTGAACACGCAGCTGTAGTCGCATCTGTGCTCACATCTGTTTTCCGTTTTGAAGTGTGGCGTATGGTTAGTCATCGTTCGTTAGCTTAGCCTAGCCTGCCGTGATCTCGTTGGTGACCGCAGAAAGCACCCAAACTCGCTCTCTGCTGTCCGGCCGCGGAATATTTTTTTAATTAAATGTTTTGACGATGTTGTTACCTGTCGTGCTCGCTGTAGAGCGTCTTTGAAAGCGTCGTTCATGCCGCCACCGGCGTTAGAGGACGGAGGAGCCACGCTGCTGTAGTCTGCCATATCTGCTGCTGCTCTCTTCTCCTACTCGCGCTACAAGATGGCGGGCTTCATTCACGGGATTTGGACGGAAAATATCGCGATCACATCTTTATCTCGCGATAACGTCAGCAGCAGGCAAAGGCAAAGTGTTTTAATAGCATCATATCATGCACATAGGTTATTCAGTGCTTTATAAGAAAATGTAAAAAAACAAATACAAAAATTAACCACTAAAACATGCGATCAAAATTAAAAGAAAAAATTACGATAAGGAAAAATTGCAATGAGTTAAAAAAGTTCTGTTATTCAACAAAACAGGGAAATCAAATACAGATTTTTCTTAATATATATAATTTTCTTTGAAAACACGTTAAATATACATAAAACTATTAGATTTTTTGCTGTTTTAAATATAGTAAAATTGTGTAATTTTTTGGTCAAATATTAGAAACGAACAAATTACCATGAAGGTATATTTACAATTTCGGCCTGTTTGTTTGTTTGTGTGTTTCCTGTCGATATGTAAATGTAAATTACTTTTTTTTTTCATTAATACAATTTAAAAGTGAAATCAGTCATAAAAAAAAGTACATGACAAAAATAAAGCATGTAACAAATGAAGTATACAAATAATAGTAAGAAAAAAATGAATAAAAATGAAAAGAAGTTTACTAAGAGAACAACACAAACAATTGTAAAGCATTATTTGTAATGTTTTGATCATTATCCAGTTCATGAATTAATTCCATTTTTTTACATGCTTGAGGCTGTACTTTATTTTAGTGTTTTATAATGTTAGTCATAACAATTAGTGTTACAAATCTAGAATTGTACTTCCTGTTGTCTTGTAATGTTGTGATTCAGCTGCTATGAAGCGTGGCCGTGATAACGAGCAACGTCTATAATATTTTATGTCAAATGACTGCCTTGATTTGAAATTAATGGTTAATAAACACCAATTTAATAGCACATCTGTCATAAGTCACGTCAAAGCCTCAACACTGTTAATGATGAATGGAAGCTGATCCCAATTAAGAAATAAAATTTTATTGTACAGCACACATGACAGCTCATATCCATATTTACACAGCAAATCCCAAGTTGGTAATCATTACACTTGTTCACATTATTCAGTATTTTTCAGTCAATGGTGCATCAGTGTTAGTTTCATGTTTTCCTGGTCAGTAGAAAAACCACTGACTAAAATAATAATTAAAAAGCAATCCCGCAGACTTACGTTGAGCATTATGATTTACTTTATGAATGTCAGCCCCCCTTTTTAGTTGTTTTTTTTAGAATTCCTGTTACTTTTGGACAGTCAGTTAACATTAATAACAGTCACAGCTTTGTATTGTTCTCCACATTCATCAAGATTCGATGGAAGAAAACACATTTTCAAACTTCCTAGTCAGAGTGTAGTTTATCAAAGCACATGGAATAGCCCTGACGAAGCTCGCTCCCATGCCGTTATAATATCCTCGCAATCCTCCTCTCTCATATATCCCAGTGAGTCCTGCTAACGCACCTGAAGCTCGGCGGGAATCTGGAATGAAAGCTGGAAAACAAACCAAAAAGTGAGCATCAGATCATCTCAAAGTGCCTAAAATCATTTCTAATGTGTCAGAGAAATGATAGATGTTACCCTGCGCTTGCTGCTGCGTTCGAATCACCGCCAGTGGATAACTGGTCATCTGTCCAGAGGCGAAGGCCACAAAGCTGAAGAAGAACAGGCTGGAGTCGCTGTTGTAGGTGGGATCACGCTTTGCCCAGGACATGATGGACTGCAATGAGGAGCAAATTGGTATGTTTCAAAATAAGAGTGTAACTGTAAAAAAACTAAACAAAACCAAACAAAAAACAATACAACAAAAATGTAATAACAGTAGCAGTAATGTAACGGTAAATATCAATCAAATTATGATGTTTATAGCAGATTTTAATACAATGTGAACAGTGATGTTATGTAAAAACAATTAATTACTGCTTGTAAAAATACAGATTTTTGATACAGACATTATTTACAGTTCTGCCTTTTTTTTAAAAAGTTATTTTTTGGCCTTTTTGCCTTTATTACTTAGGACAGTCAAAGCAGAGATGAGAAGTGGGGGAGAAGAATGGGGGGAAGGGGATGCAGCAAAGGGCCATGAGCGGGATTCAAACCCACAACCACTGCATCGGTGACAGTAGCTCGTGAGCATGGGTCACCAGCTCAACCAGGTGAGCTAAAGCAGCAGCCAAAAGTCTGCCTTATTTTTGTTTCCTTGTTTTTGCTGTCAACATGTAGATTAATAAAAAATAAATACAATTGATTTTACTACCTGTAACCTAACAAATGATGGAAAATCTGTAAAATTACACTTAAAATATTATTTACCATTTTCCATCATTGATATACATCATTTTATCCCCCAAAACAGCAACGGTTTATAAAACTATTAGTTTTTTGCAAATTTAAATACAGTAAAAGTTGAATTATTTTACGGTCAAATGTTGTGAAAGAACAAATCACCATTTGATGTGGATGTTATTTATAGTTTTGGGCCTGTTTTTTCCGTCAACATGTTAATTAATACTTTTTTTCTGGGATTTTACAAGATAATATTTGCAACTTAACAAAACAGGGGAAATCGGTAAAATAACAGCTCATAATATTAAGCATTTTTCATTAATTAAAATACATCAATTTCTTTCAAATAACAGCGACTATCTGTAAAATAATGATTTCATGCTATTTTAAATTAATTAAAAATGGTATAATTTTACAGTCAAATGCTACAAAAAAATAAATACTGTAAAAAAAAAAAGAACATATTTTTGACATGGACATTATTTTATTCCCCACAGGTAACATGTAAATTAATACTTTGTTTCTGTGATTTTACCAGTCATGCTGTGTCATTTACCAAAACACAGAAAATCCGTGAAATAACAATAAAATGTTAAAAAAAAAATTACAGGTACAGCTGTTAAAAACATTCATTGTTTTCACTCGATCTTTCCAGTGTTGTCGTGGCTCACCTGATGAACTGCACACTCCACTCCTGCGTAGGGGATCATGCAGAGGATGCTCGGTTTAAATCCTCTGTAGAAGGAAGACAGCGACTCGTTTCTGTAGATGGATCGAGCGCAGGCCACGACGCCATGATAGGTTCCAGCCTGCTGCAGGTTCAGCCTCACCTTCAACACCTGCAGGACGGATAAGAAGAGACAGAGGCCACTGAAATAAACCTCCACTGATACGTTAAACATAGTTCTTAAATATAAAGCACAAATGCAGGGCTTCATTTCAAAATGAGATATGAACACCAGTACTTTGTTTTTTGTCTTGTGAAGTATTTTTTAACTTTCATGAGTTGAGTAGCAAAGTACTGATGTGGCTTCATGATTTATTTTTTGTTAATGACATAAAAGACTAAACATCTTGTAAGAATTCTCTTTGTTAGTGCCAACCAGCAACTCATGAATGTGTTTACATATACACAATGTGGAAATATCGACACATTTTGCACCTTTGTCTCGTGTGCACCTTGTATTTATACACTGAACCTACGTATGTTTACATATGTGTACATAGAACTGCATGTGTGTTCTTTTTGCACAACTTCAAGCCATTACTTTGATATGTGTTTATCTAGAACTGGAACATCAACTCCTTACAACAATAACGTTACTTGTACATGTGATTTTTCTACAAAACATTTTCATATCTGCACATTTCTTATCGGATTTTGTGAAGGCACTGACAAAATTGCTGCTTAATTTAATAAAGAATCCTCTTTTATTCTATATTGGTTTAGCACATTTTCAACAAGTACATTTTGATGGGTTGCAGTGTTTGAACTTTTTTTCTGTGCAATACTGCTGATGATGCCAAACTTCTTAATAATATGACAACGACACAGTGATGTTTGGAATTAACAATAATAACTCTGCTTTAACAATGCTCAGTCTTCATGTTAAAACACAGGACAGGAATGTCGGAGCACTCGGACCTGATACCTCTAGAGGGTAGAAGGCAGCGTGAGCAACAGCTCCTGACACGCAGCCCAAACCGAAGCGCTGCTGCACCGTCAGAGTCTCCTGGGTTCTGTTCTGGGTGTAAACCTTCATCTGGACGGAGCAGAGCAGCCCTTATCAATTAGAAACAAGAAACCTTTTATGAATAATTCAAATTAGAGAGCCTGAGCTGCTCACCTGGGCGTAGATAAGACACTGCAGTGTTGACTGTGGGGTTCCTTTCAGCACGTTGACGGCGTTTCCCTGCCACATGGAGCGCAGACCACCAGCCCTCATCTCCTGAAAGCCCTGAGAGAAGGCCTTGGATCCATGAACCTGTGGAGCAGAGTGGAAAGCGTTGCAGCTGGAATCACTCTCTTAGCCAGTTGTAGGTAGTTGTTGTTGCTGGTAGGGTCCGGCTAAATGCACAATGTGAAAGCAATTAGCCTTTTTAAACAGTTTTAAAAGTATTTTTTAAAGAATTTGCTGTTATTTTAAAGGAAAAAAAATATTAATTTACACCGTAAAAGAACTGTAAATAACATCCACATCAAAAATCCATACTTTTACAAATGGCAATTCCTTCTTTTCAACATTTGATGGTCGTATTATGATATTTGTATTGTATTTAAATCAATTATCACTATTTTACAGATAGTGATAATTGATTTAAATCAAAGTAAAAATGTGTAATTCAAGATTGAAAAACAGTAAATAATTCTTTACATTTTTTAATGATCCCCCCTTTTCTTAAATTACTGAAAATATGTAGTTTTATAAAAATAAATAAACATCATAGCGCATAACCACAAAATTATTGTGTATTTAAATCAGCTAAAAATATCATTATTTTACAGATATTTGCTGTAATTGTCACTGTTTGTTTGTTTGTTTTTGGACCTTAGTGTATTACATTGTTTATTAAAAATGTTTTTTTCTTCTAGCACAATTAACCTTTTTTTTCTGCAGTTTTTTGTTTGTTTTTGTTTTTGTTTTCATTTTTGCAGTGCAGGAACACATGCAACAAACATTTCTGTCAACCTCTTTTCACTTGCTCTATCCTGGGAGGTCAGAGGTCATGCACTATGAGCTCCATCCATCCATCATCTACACATCACTTAATCCTCACGAGGGTCGCAGGAGGGCTGTCTAAAAGTTTGGGAAGCTTTTGATTTCGATCCATCAGTACCATCAAAGAGGCATCTAATTGGCCCCAAACATGCAGCCGAAGACATGAAGAACTCACTGTATTTAGATCTCAACATTACTGACAGACTAAACCCACCAAAGAACTATGACAAGTTCTCTAAGGTGTTAGAACAACCTACCTGCCAAGTACCTTGATAAACTGTACCAACAAACTGTTTTCCTCTTCACTGCACATTGTATAATGCTCACTGATAAACCAAAAATATTCATTTCATTATCCTTGAAGGCATCCTCTCTTTGCTTTAACTGCTTCAAGCGTTGTTGTTTTCTACACACCACTGTGTATTCACAGTGATGTTTAACTATGAACTCGACGCCCCTCTATTATCAGGACAAGATAAATTATGTACAACAGGGCAGGTCAGGTCAGATAACAGAGTATCTTCACACCCTGAGACAAGTGAAACAGGATGAGCTTCCATTTAAACAAGTCATTTAAAAAAAAATTTTAAAAACCCATCTTGGTATAGGCTTAAGTTCTTTAAAAAATGGATCAAAATATCAAAAATGTCATATGGCTAAGTCTATCATACAAATTGTACCAAATTGGTCTTCTTGATTAGTAATAATTGGTATTGACCCTGAAAAAAGCACAACAATTGATGTATAATTTGCATAGTTTGGGCATAAAGTGTGTTGTAGTTATTGGTATTCAAATGTGGAAGGGAGTAGAAAATGTATCTGAGCCATGTTTAAACAGATGTACTTGAAGTTGTGTTTTAGCCACATGCTAAACATCTGTATTATTCAGAAACTAGAGGATATTATCTTTCAAATAAAACTTCACACATGGATGATGGCACTCAGTTCTCCTGATAAAAGATTTTTCCATTTAGGCATCCCATATAAGCAAATATTTCATGAATTAACATGTTAACATTAGCATATTTAATAAAAAGTGAGTATGTTAAGTTAAGTTAAGTTAAGCTAAGCTAAGCTAAGCTAAGTTAATAGGAGACTGGCGACCTGTCCAGGGTGTCCCCTGCCTTCACCTTAAGTCAGCTGGGATAGGCTACAGCCCCCCCATGACCCTAGTGAGGATTAAGCGGTGTATAGATAATGGATGGAATGGGTGGAAGTTAAGAGGAGGAGCTGACCTGAAGCTGGGTTTTTAGTCGGTCTATTGGTGCCGTCACAGTCCGAGACACAGCATCAGCCAGACCTGCTGCCAGAACAAACGTCCTCCAGACACCGAAGCCAGACGCCTCTTCAGGGAACTCGATGGGCATGGCGCGGCTCTCCCCCACATCAAACACCTACAGCAGGACAACCAGAGGGATTAGACCTTCTTATATCTGTTATCTTTTTTATTCACCATATTAATATTGTGTATGGAGTGTCAGGGTCGGTCCACGTGGTCTCACCAAACTGTGTTTCCATGACGACACCAGCTCCCCGATGCTGTCCACGGGGTTGAGGATGATGTGATGCAGGAATTCGCCCCAGTCCACCGTCATGGAGCTGTCCTCATCCATCCTGCAGTCAGCAAACAACAACAGCAAATATTTGGTTTGTTTTATCTTTTCAAAAAGAACCTTGATGACCAGCTAGGCATGTTGTCTCATAGATTTAGTTATTGAACTGTGTCTTAAAGGTCAGCTGAGTGGTTCTTTGCAACAAGACAAACCGATAAGGGTCATTCCATCTCAAATCATCACATTTACAGAACAACTTCTGCCCAATCATCTCTGATTTGCCTGGATTTTTATAGCATAAAATATGAATATTTATAAAGATATTAAAGAAAATCAAATAATTTGTGATTATGGGTGAACTGAAACATGAAAAAAAGAAAATGGAGCTGTCATAAAAAGTCTTTGAACACAAATTAACCAAAAAAGATTTATAATGCAGAAGTCAGCCAGTGATAATATCTGAACCATACGAAGCTGCATTTCACAACATTACAAAATAAAACAAAAGTGAACTTTCATAACTGATTGAACAGGTATGACAAGTTGTACCACAAAAACAACAACATTGGTAGACAGTCGGATGCAGGTAGAGAAGGTGTTTCAAAAGGGTTCATGGTCAAAGTATCTGTGAGGGCATACTTGTCGTTTTAAACTAAAATGTCACACATATCATTTATATCCATAGTTTATGATAAAGAAAGTTTCAAGCACATCAGAGATGGTCGGACAGGAGGCCGCTGATGATTTGAGCTGGAATAACCCTCAGATCACTTAAACATATCAGTAAAGTCTTTATCGATCAATAATAAGTAACTGATTTATGACAGAGCGATACTAATCCTTTGTCTTCCAGACATATGATAAACTCAGGGTTGCCAGGTAGTGAGTCCAAACTGAAGGATCACTCTGGGTGGCAAAAAGTCCATTTACTCTTTTGTATCTGCAGGCTCCATCACCTGCATTCCCTCTAATGTTGCGCAATTTAATCCAAAAAAAAAAAGATTTGGCTTGGATGCTATATGTGCGTTTTGACTTAGAATGTGCTCAGACCTGGCAACCCAAGACTTAAGTTTACTTCCATTGTGTTTTATCACCGTATATGAAGGAATCAGTGTGAACTTATCATCTCATTACACCATAAATACACGTTACTGCACAGTGAAGCCAATATCAAACGTAAAACTATCTGCCTCACATGCAAATTAGTTTGAACCCCGTGTGACAACTGCAGCACAAAAACTGTGTGTTCAGGTAGGTAGTGGGCAAAAAAATCTTACATTTGTATAATTTTTTTTGCATTCGGCTTTGAAATGACCACTCCTAACTCCTTAAACAAACATACGACGTCTTCCAGGTCAATCACTCCTGATCAGAGAAGAAATGCACAGAATTACAAACAGACACTGCTGCTGCTCGTCCTCTTGTTGCCCTGCAAAGTGTCAAATGATGACGCCGCTAAAGGTGTCGGTAACAGAGCAAGGGTCAGTGTGGAGCTGCAGCACTGTGTACCATAAACAGATCTTTTGTCTGCGTGCCAGCCGTTACCGTCTGACCTTGAAAAACACATTTAACTGTCAAAGAACGAGCATTTGTTTTAGTTTGCAGAGAGGAAATCCTTCACAAATAGGAATTATGTTCAGTACGGTCTTTAAATGACATAAGAAGGAGGTGACAAGCTTCGAAAGCACATTAAAAAGTCACTACATTGTGTTCATAGTATGAATTCAACAACAAATTTGCAGCATTTTCTTCCTTGAGAAATATGTCAGCTTTTAAGTGGTAAAAGTGTCTAACTCACCACAGTTGTTCTTGTCAAGGTCGTGAAAGTAAATTTTCCATTTCTTCTCTCTGTCCATCATGTAGCTGAGGAACTCTTCATAATCCAGCAGGCCGTCCTTGTCTTTGTCATAAGAATCAATGATTTTCTAGGAGACAGAGAGGAGCTCTTTGTTTAGCAGGTGCAAAATGAATGAAATGACAGTTGTTCCCTAAGACATAGAGCTTATTAAACCCAGACATGCTACCTGGACCTTCCCATCTGCTGACAGGATCCCATGCTTCCTCATCTCGTCGTGCAGCTCCGCCACCGATATGAATCCATCCTGGTTCTGGTCCAGTTTGGTAAATAAACCACGAAACTGATCCATGTTTCATGAAGACAGTAATTAAATTTTTGCAAATGCTCAGCTGGCTCTGTCTGCTGCAGGGCCTTTCACGGGACAGGGTGAATGCATTGATTACCATCAGACAGCGTTGACCTGCAGCTCTGCACAGACGCTGACTCATTGGCTGAGCTCAGAGCCAATGCAGCTTTTATGAGCAGCAAACAGAGTAACAGTGACTCAGGGCTGCAGCAGGTGGCGCTGTGGCTGCGGGAGAAGCTTCCATCAGCACCGTGGCCTCCGGTTTACGAGCTATGCTACCGACACAGACTCAGTGTGGGCTGTAATAATGACAGAATTAATTATGGGATTCATTTTCAAATGCTTTAATTACACACAATACGGGTTAAATGTGTGTTTAGGCAGACGAGCATCATGGGAATGATCCAGGAAACACATAAAAATGCTCCATGTTCAGGCTTTTCTGGTCTCTTTTTATTTTTTGCTGTGTAATATAATATATTCTGGTTTAAAATCATGTTCAATCAGCTGCTTCCTTCGTTTTGTTGCCATTAGTTTTCTTACATTAAATTAAAAACAAAAAATACATTAAATTAAAAACAGTAGAAAAAACAAAACAAAAAGACATCAGACCTTGACATTTAAAGACAAAATTAAAGCATATACTTACAAAAAAAACTACATATTTTGTTTGTGAAACAGCATCTGACATGTAAAAGGGGAAAAAAAGCAAACATATATATCATTGCTATATGTGTTATTATAATATAAGGTATTTGTTTTTTACTGTCCATGTATGAATCAGTGTACTAGTGTAAAAAAAAAATAATAATAAAAAAAAGAAATTCACATAACAGATGTGCTTTTCAGATATTTTCTTTTACCACAAGTCAAATATCCATGTATCTCATATAATATTTCAGATTCATCACATCAAATATCTTTGTGGACCCCAGAAGGAATAACTGTTGGTCAGAAAAACTCTACAAGAGATCAGTTCAGATTAATCAGATCAATATTTTATTATAACCCTGGGTTCAGTCTCACAGCAACAAAGGCACCAGAAGAGAAGAGCCGCTTCTCTCAGTGCAGCTTTTTTTTATAGACACGAGTGAACACAGAACATGTTGTGACTAGAATAATTACACAGTTGTTAACACGAGTTCAGTTTTGGGTGAGAATGTGCCTGCAAAGCCCATCGAACCACAACAGACCAGGTCACAAGGAAAAGAGCAGCGTCTATACAACGCTCAACAAGTTGTATTTTTCCATCAATGTCTTTTGCTGGACTCGCTTTGTCTTTGAAAGTTCCTGCAGAAGTTCTGTGGACAGAAACAGAACGATGACGGGTGATAACGAGACATTTCGCTCTTTCCAGCCTCCTCAACCTCCTCAAATCAACCTTAACGCCTTGAAGGACGTCTCCGTTCCTAAAATGCATCTGGAGGAGTGAGGAGGTGTAGATCTTTACTTTGAGGCACCTGTGATGTCTGAAGAGGCGACACACAGCTGGAATACACAAACTACATCGAAGCAGGACTCACAAATCTGCATGTCCCCGTTTACAGTGTTTGTACTTTACTCCTCTGTGTGTCTCGGCTCTTTTATACAAAATAGATAAAGAACAAATCCTAAACAAAGACATCTGTGCATTACTGTCAAGTTTTGAATTTGTAAGCTGTCATGAACACTGTTCTGTTCCTCTGACGAAGGTCATCAAATGGTCATACAGCTGTGCCAAACATCATATGTGGGGTTTTTTTAAATCATCAGAGACTTTCTGCTTGACCATCTCTGATTCGCTTTAACCTCTTAAGATCCGAGCCCTTGTTTGATATGCAATTTTTATTTCTCTTTGCTATTTCTTCTGATCAAATAGCAAAGCGGAATGAAAAAAAAAAAGTATAAAGAACATAAAAACATATGGAAAAACATATATATAACATTATTACTACTGTGGTAGTATAACCCAAAATGTGATGTCTACGCATGTGGACACCAGATCTTAACAGGTTAAACTTTTTTACCATCAACTATGGACATTTGAAACGGTGTCTGTGATATTTTAGATTCATAGATCAATTTTGGTATTTTGGGGGAAAAAATTACCCATCAGCCTACTTTGTAGTCTGGACAAGCAGAGTGACGATTATTTATTATATTTATTGAATTCATATATTTATTGGAGGCTTGACCTCTTCAGCAGCTACTATTAATATACATGTCATCACACTTTAACTTCTGCAGAGTCCAGCTGTGACATTGGACTCTGGATGTTCTGGAGGTTTATTCTCAACGACGACACAAAGCAAGAGAGTCACATAAGGAACACATTTAGATTGATTTATTAGTCTTTTTAATGTGTGCTTTGTGGTTTTGTGTTGTTTTGCTGTTTGTTCATGTGGAATGTATTGCGGAAGGAAAAAAGAACTTCATATATATCGCCTTTTAAAAACAGAGTTATAACATTGAGTGTATGGAAGTGGAAAGTGAGTTACATTGACCTTATAGCTCACAATAAGCATGAAATACCTCTGGAGTTCTTTGTTTTGTCATCTTGTGGTTTTTGGGGGGAGGAGCTCCTGGGGTGGGAGGAGTCCAGGTGATATTTTGGTGATGACGTCATGAAGCCCAGTTTTCACCTCTCACCTGGATGATGTGTCAGGAGCCCTGTTTAGTGGCTGACCAGCCTCAGCATTTGCTCTTCTAGAAAGAGCCGCTGGACTCAAGCTCACAGTGTCAAGTTACGGCCAACCGACACCGACACCAGCCTTCAAAATAAAAGACGTTTGTGGTCGTGCAAAAAATATTTAGACAAATAAAAAGGTCAAAAATAAAACAGGCGCGCGCGTGCACACACACACGAGAAAGACTGTAAATTACAGCAAATATTAGTTTTTAAAAAATCTTTTGAGCTGATTTTAAAAACAGGAAAACAGTGTAAATTTATGGTTCGCCAAATATTTGCAAAAATATTTTTTAATGTGGACATTTTGTGCATTTTTGACCTGTTTCTGTCACTGTTGTTGTTCTACAGTGAACATATTAGTTAATGTTTTTTGTTTGATTTTACTACATATTATCTGCAATTTAGGGCTGCAAGGTGGCGCAGTGGTTAGTACTGTTACCTCGCAGCAAGAGGGTCGCCGGTTCGCGTCCCGATGAGGATACCCGGGAGCTTTCTGTGTGGAGTTTGCATGTTCTCCCCGTGCAGCGTGGGTTCTCTCCCACAGTCCATAAACATGTTGAGGTTAATTGATGATTCTAAATTGTCTGTAGGTGTGAATGTGAGTGTGCTTGGTTGTCTGTCTCTAAGTGTAGCCCTTAGATAATGGATGGATGGATTACCTGCAATTTAGCAAAACAGGTCAAATCTGTAAACTTGTTTTTTTTTTTTTTTTTAACTGTACAATGCACTTTTTTTCATTCAATGAAAATATATTTAAATTAAAATTATATTATGCTGATTTAAATACAGCAATAATAGTGTAATTTCAAGCGTGACCATTTACAAAAGTACAGATTATGGGTCTTGACACTATTACCAGTTTTGGCCTGTTTTTAATATTTAACTTGTTAATAACTCTCCCTGACCCTTGATTTTTACGGTTAATGTGTATATTAATTAATTTCTTCTGTGATTAAACTAGGTTTTATCTGCAAATTAGCTAAACAGGGAAGGTATGTATCCCAGTAAAGTGTTCAAAAACATGTACACTACAAAAAACAACCTGTATTTTTATTTTATTTTTAACTTTTTAACCGTGAAATAGTTCAGAAACTGTGGAATGTAACTGTAACACTTTTTTTTTTTTTGATGATGTGGACATTTTTTATGATTAACATGTAAATGAACACATTTTTTCCTATAATTTCACCAAATATCATTTGCAATTTATCAAAACAGGGAAGAGCTTTAAAATAACAGTAATATGTTCTTTTTATTTATTTATTTCTTACAGTTCTTAGCAGTTAAAGATATGCTGTCTTTTTTTTTCAAAATAAAATTCCTTTTTCATGATTACATTTTTTTTTATCCCCTTAATTATTTGCTTCAGGAATTATTTTTCCAGCCATATTTATTTGCTTCGTGGGAATGTGTATCTATTTGTTTTGACTATTAAATAAAACGTCAGAGCCTGTTGGTTTTGGAGGATGTCTGTCAGAATAAAGCGGCTCAGCCTCAGACACCGGAAGCAGTCGGCTGCACTGACGGTGACTTGACGGTCGGTGTGATGCAGGGAGGGAGCTGTGGCTATTTAAAGAGGGTCATCCAGCCTCGGATAAATAACAGAAGGTCCACGGCGTTGACTAACCGCCTCTAAATGGTCTTCATCCCGAACTGTGCGTCTGTCTGCGGAGACTTGGTGTTTATCAGTCTGCTGTGACAACCAGCGACCAGCGAAGCGTCGTCCAGACTCAGGCCGGTCTCCAGCTGCTCTCCTCCAACCATCTCAGCTTATTAAGGGAAGAGAAAAACCCTGAAAAATGGGTAAAGATTACTACAAAACGCTGGGCATCTCCAAAGGAGCCACGGAGGAGGACATAAAGAAAGCGTACAGAAAACAGGCGCTGAAATGGCATCCGGACAAAAACAAGTCTGCAGCCGCCGAGGAGAAATTCAAGGAAATCGCCGAAGCATATGAAGTCCTGAGTGATCCGAAGAAACGGGAGATATACGACCAGTACGGAGAAGAAGGTAACCAGTGTTTACTGGGGGTTTTTATGGGATGATCTTTTGCCGGTGAGAGACTGGTTCTTAATTGGCCTTTTAAAAATAATAATAATAAAAAATAAAATAAATTCTGCACAACTGGCTCTACTTCAAGTCCCACAGAGAATCAGCAGCAGGCCCACAGAACAGCTGTTCACAGGCCTGCACTTTATCATAAGGAGCACATCACTGCTCTATCATTTAGATTTAAGCCTCTGTTTGAACAGAAACAGCAGCCTGCCACCATCTCCAGGACAAATCCACACAAAAAGGGTGTTACACTAGACAAAAATGAACAGCAGTCTGTATGTGCACTGTAAAAAAAGGAATGTGTAAAAAGAAAAAAATGGGCC
>NW_007577898.1:170602-178885 GCF_000690725.1 Stegastes partitus
GATATCAGAAAAAAAATGTTAAAATTATGGAGTGCTGTAATTAATGTAAAAAAATAAAAAAATCTAGCAGCAAGGATGTAAAAAAAAAAACAACTAAAAACAAACAAGCAAACAAAACAAAAAAACAACAAACTACTGTAATGTTCAAATAATTTAAAGAACAATAAATACATGAAAATCTGGCAGCAAGAATGACAGAAAAAATATGTAAAAAAAAACCAAAACGTGAAACACTCTAATATTCAAAAACAGCAAGGGAAAAAAAAACAGTGAAAATGACAGCAAATATTTGTAAATTCATTTTTTTAAACTATAATTGACAAATTGACAAAATGGATCAAATTCCTTAGAGTTTTTTCAAAATAAAAGCCATCTTTAGTCCCTGGTTTGACTCTTGTACACAACATTTCCAGACATACAGATCAGACTGTCCCTCAGACAGCAGGTTTGTCTGACAGCAGGGTTATAAAAACAAACAGTGAGATTCTCTGGTTGCTGCACGACTTGAATGAGCATCAAAAGGAGCCATATGATACTTATTTCCTGATTGATGATGTCATTTCAGTCTTCTTCTCAGAGAGGAAAGATGGATCCATTTGTCTATAAATGACTAAATGGATAAAAAGTCTGAGCTTTTTTTAATTACAAGATGCAACTTCAGTCCTTAGAAAGAAATTCTTGAGTCTTATACATATTGTCAGAGATATTTAAATATCAGACACAATCTGAGTGAGGATTTGATCTCATGTGGTATTTCAAAAAATATCTCTAAATGTTGTGTACAAACCTCAAAAATTCAAGCTCAAGCTGCGTTTTGTCTTTTTCAAAAAAGCCAACAAATTTAATCCATATCGTCAATTATGGACGAATGGATCCAACTTTTCCTCTTCTGACACCAAGAAGAAGCCCAAAATGAAAACATGAACTGGAGATAAGTATCACGAGGCTCCTTTAAGACTCCAGACAATCTAACTTTGTGTTTTATTCGTGATATCATGCATTTTTTAATATTGTGCTGGTGGACAAACTTCTTGTCTGAATGAAAATTTGATCTACTGTGAAATCCTCCAAGAATATCTCTCTAAAGAATTTGTTTGCTGTCTTTGTTCCAAAAGCAACATCTGTGTAGCTACTATAGAGCTCACTTTTGTGTGATGCCACAGATTGATGTGGTGCTAAAAGCTGAGCAGTCGTGACTGTAGATATTTTATAAGACCTTTTTATAATGGCATTGAATTGTAGAGCTGCAGCTAACATTTGTTTTTAATCAGCTCAGTGTTTGGACTGTAACACATCAGAAAACAAAAAGCGCCACCACAATATTCTCTTGTACCCAAGATAGCATATTATGTTAACACTGAAAAGCCTGAACGTTCACTTCACAGCAATGTTAGGACGAGGGAAAGTGTCAGATTCACACTTTTGAAAAGCTGGAACCAACTTGTATTGGATATTTTTGCTGAGTTTTTTTGTGGATTGGTCACTTCATGGCTCGTCGTGGTCAGATCAGGCCTGAAGCCTTTCTAAAGAACTGGATCATGCATCCCTTTTGTCAAAAAAAACATCAATCCAATCAATATACATCAGTTGTCTTTCAAATATTGCCAAATATATATATATGTAATACTGGTTTATATACAGTAGAACTGTATAAGTTGTAGAAGAAGAAATTACTTTAATAAAAGAACAGATTTTTGGGCTGTTCTTGGTATAAGGAGAGGAAAGGTTTCATCCATTTGCCCTGTTTTCTTTTTTTATGGTGAATTTGTATTTTCTTTTGTGATTTTGGGAGGCATTATCAGGAATAAGAATTAAAAATGTAAAATGATGGTAAATGTTTTTTAAAATACTGTTAAAAACCTTCATTTTTCACAGTGTACTGTGTGGACACAGTCATCTTAAGAACCATATTTGTTATGAAAAACAAAGTGGATCACTTGTAATTTAACAAAACAGTAAAAAAGTCTGTAAAATAACCGTCATGTGGGGACATTTGTTGTATTATTCAATCTGAATAGTGTGTATGTGAAGCATATTTATTATGAGGAAGGGAAAATGGATAATCTCATGTAATTGATCAAATGTGGGAAAATGTAAAATAATAGTACATTTAATTTTTAACAGTGTACTGAGTTGTGTGGATATTGTTAGACTTTTTTTTTAACCCAGAGAGTGTTTATGTGAACCATGTTTATGACAAAGCAGGAAAAATAGGTCACATGTAATTTAACAAAACAGTAAAAAAAAATAGCAAAATACAGGAAATTGTTCAAAACACTACAGCTGAAAAATGTTCAAAGCTTTTATTTTTTAACAGTTTACTGAGTCATGTGTGGATATTGTTGTGATCTTTATTCCAGATAGTGTGACTGTGAACCATGTTTAAGATAAGCTGGGGGGAAAAAGATCCTCTGTAATCTAACTAAACAGGAAACATTTTAAATGACAGTGTACTTTGTCATCTGTGGACATGATTGTAGTTTTCAATCCAGATGGTGTGTATGTGAGTCATGTTTAATATTAGAAAGGGGAAACAGATCACTTGTACTTTTTTTGTTAAAAAGGGAAAATGCAAAATAACTGTTTATTGTTTAAAAATAGAAGAAGAAAAAAAACAGTTGAAAAGTAAAACTAATTTTTATGATAGTACCTAGTAGCATGTTGCCATTGTTGTCATTTTCAATCCAGGTTGTGTTTGTGAATCATGATTAATATGAGGAAGTAAAAATAGATCACTTGTAATTTACAAAATCTGGGAAAATGTAAACAGTAAATTGGTCTGAAAAGTTACAGCTAAAAACCTCGAATTAAAGAAAGCTATCACTTGCAGCATAAAGGCTGGTGTTACGATGACTGGTTAATCATTTCTGTTGCCCATCAGGTCTGAAAGGAGGAAGCGGACCCACCGCCGACGGACAGGGCAGCACCTTCACCTACACCTTCCACGGGGATCCTCACGCCACCTTCGCCACCTTCTTCGGAGGCTCCAACCCCTTCGAGATGTTCTTCGGGCGCAAAGCGAACGGGCGGGACGACGAGGACATGGAGGTGGACGGCAACGACCCCTTCGGCTCCTTCACCAGCTTCAACCTGAACGGCTTCCCCCGGGACGGACACGTGGGCCTTGGAGGGCAGCAGCGCCGGAAGCAGGACCCGGCCATCATCCACGAACTGAGGGTCTCCCTGGAGGAGGTCTTCCACGGCTGCACCAAGAGGATGAAAATCTCCCGCAAACGCTTGAATCCCGACGGCAGGACCATGCGAAACGAAGATAAGATCCTCACCATCGAGATCAAGCGGGGCTGGAAGGAGGGAACCAAGATCACGTTTCCTCGGGAGGGGGACGAGTCGCTGAACACCATTCCTGCCGACATTGTTTTCGTCATCAAGGACAAACCGCACCCCCACTTTAGGCGGGAAGGATCCAACATTGTGTATCCTGTTCGCGTTAGCCTACGACAGGTGAGCCGGTTTCCTATTCCAGCAGCACCCACTTTGACTGGCGGTATTAATAGAGTCTGATAGATGGATTAGTCACACACAGGGCAGTTTCCGAACGAGTTCACATTTAGCCCAGAGTGCTGCTTTAAAGCCGAAACTCTGAAAAGCTCGGTCACAATCAATAAACCGTAGGTACTCGGCCTCAAACGCTGCTTCCCTGGAAAGTACGGGAGGCTGAATGAGCATAGTATACCGAGCTACACACTCACTTTGGCTGCGCCCTTATGCAATCTGGATCATCAACATTGAGAAATAGGAGCTGTATCGCAGGGAGGCCAGAGAGGCGACAGTCGCCCACGATCACACGGTGCAAGATGTACTTATATGGTTCCTCCCACTCTGCTCGCTGATACATCTCATCTCTGAGTATCTGACCACTATATGCAGATCAGCTCTGCAAGACGTGATTCATGCCGAGGAATCAAAAATATTCGAAGCGACCTTTTAATGGCTTTCCAGTCCAATCACAACGAGATATTTCTGTAGTCAAATGGAGTTGTAATGTATCAGCATGAGAGGCTCGTCCTGGAGGGTTTTTTTTTTGTAGCTTTTCCAACCAGAGCAACACGAAAACAGATAGAGGACGATCAGACTGAGAAATTATGACCACCTGTTGTCATGTGAAGACAAATAATCAAACTCCATCCACTAATGAAGACAACTAATGTGGTTTAAAGCAGGTAAAAGCTCTGGAAAAGCTTTTTTTTTGTGCACTTTGAGTTAGTTTTATTCTGTCAAAATAGCTGAATAATCAACTCCTCCATAGGTCTGCAAATTGAAATACTACAAATCAATGTTAACTCGATTGTTTGGACTTTTACTGTCTAGTTGCACCAGCTTTTTGGTATTTATATCTGAATAACTGCATGTCTTCAGAAGGCAGATGTCAGTGCATCACTTCTAGGCTAATGGGAGCCTCGAGCACAGAGATCTCCAACTCTGGTCCTCGTGAGCTACTGTCCTGCAGGTTTTAGACGTTTCCGTACTGCAACACACCTGACTCACATGAATGGATCTCCAACAGCTTGTTGTCAAGTTCCACACAAGTCTGTTAATGATCTATTAATTTGATATTTGCAGCACAGAAACATCTAAAACCTGCAGGACAGTAGCTCACGAGGACCAGAGTTGGCGATCCCTATATGGCATCAGTGTCTAAGTTGCAGCAACGCAAATTGCGGTTCTGAGAAGTCAAACTGAGTCTGAAGTCATTTAGAAACAGAATCTCCTGCAACTAACCATTCTTTACACTGCTCATTAATCTGTTTATCCTTTTTTTATTAGTCAATCATTTGTTTCGTCCATGAAATGTCACAAAATGGTGAAAAAAATGAGCACAAGATGTTTTGTCAACAGCCCAAAGATATTCAGTTTAATATCACTGTGGAGGAAAGAAACCAGAAAATATTGATATTTAATGAGCTGGAATCTGAGAATTTACACGTTCTTCTTCTCTCAGACTGATTAATCGATTAGCCAAATAGCTGGCAGTTTAATTTAATGGCTGACAAGTAATCGATTAGTTGATTAATCGCTGCAGCTCTGTCCAGCTCAGTGCAGGTCTTTGCTATAATTCTTTAAAAACAGTTATATTAAAGTGTTTCATGACATAATGTGGTTATATATGAGAAGAAACAATATAGACCAATATATTGTTAGTAGTATTAATCTGTTTAATTATGTTCCCAACAAGCCTCATGATAGTTGGTAGACTTTGACATAAAAGGTGTCTTGCTTGTTGTAGATTCTCAGAAAGCTGTAATTAAAAAAAGGTCATTTAAATTGTTATTTTACAGAAATGTCAAAACATATCAAGGTTTGATTACACTATGTGCAGTATAGAGATGGGAATATATAGAATTTTGGCGTTAATCTCAGCCAGTGAGCAGATCTGCGTGTTATTTTTGCCTGCAGCGGCTCATGTGTGGGTTGCTGTTCTCCTGCTGATCCTCACTTACACCCATATTCTCGTTTCTGCAGTCGCTGTGCGGATGCTCGGTTACCGTGTCGACGATAGACGGGAAGACGTGCAACATGAAGATCACGGACGTCATCAAGCCCGGCATGAGAAAAACTGTCGCCGGGCAGGGCCTCCCCTTCCCCAAAAACCCCGAGCAGAGAGGAGACCTGGTGGTGGAGTTTGACGTGAACTTTCCCGAGACGTTGCCCGGCAACGCCAGGGACGTCCTGAAGCGGCATTTACCGGCTTAATGGCGACGGACTGAACAGCCCTCGATAACGCTCCCACAGAAACGCACTCCCACAAGGACAGCTCTGACAGTTCACAGATTGAGCCCCAACTGACGAATGTGCAATTTCTATTCTTGAGCTATTTTGGTGTTTTTTTTATAAATGCCATGCATGCTGCCAAGTTGATACAAGTGCAAGCAAAAGACTGTTTGGACTGTTGATATCTGAAAGTTGTATGTACGTGGGCCTTTGCCATAATCACTATCTTTCTGTTTGTTGGAAATATTTGTCTGTGAATGAGTATACAGTTGCCAAAAAAAAAAACAACCATCCCATAGATCCTGGGAAAAACTTTAGTGCCAAGCAATCCATTTTCTGGCTCTTATTTAGATTTTACAGGACGAATTATTGACACTTTATATCGCCGTTTTTCACATTTTATTTCGTCACGATTAGCTTTCACTTTGGAGGCTGTCTTACGATCTGCGTGCGAGCAATTCAAGAGGAAAGCGGTGGAATGAACTGGTGCAGTGTGTGCATTTTACTAATTTGTGAAGATGTGAAGAATTTTAAAATAAATATTTCCACACGAACTGATCTTGAGCTGTTTCAGTCATGGAGGTGAAGAATCCTCCTCCATGAAACCAAACAGTGTGTTAACTTTAAAATCGCTTTAAAAAATTGCTAAATGCTGCTTTTAGGGGTTATTTATAGTCTGTGTAGCAACATTTCACACAACGGGGCTCTCTGCAGCGCCTGGAAATTCTATATTTTGATAGTCAAATGTGAATATTTTGTCGTTGTAAAGCTTCTACGGTAACATTTTTGATGTGCAAAGATCAAAATTAAAAATATCTTGACTGAAATTTATTGCTTAAGGTCACATTATGGTGAAGGTATGACTGTGTAAATATAGCTGTCTGCTGTCAGCTGCTCAGCTTCAGCTGCCAACAAAGAGGCATTTACGTTTTCCCACCAGGGGACGCCACATCACTCGTCATGACTCAGGGGCCCACACAGGGGACGGCCCACGTTTGCAAAAGGGGCCACATCTACCTATCTGTCTGTCTGTAAAAGACAAGAGGCCTCTCGGTGCACCAATTCTCCCTTTTTGCAGGCAAACGTTTGTATCGAACAGCGCATCTGTCCCTGAAATACTTGCGTGTTCGTCAGCATGTGTTAGAGATTTGTGCAAACGATGAGTCAGTATGATCCAGGGAGGGAGGAGAGTAAACACACCTGCTGCTGCTCCGTGTGGGAGCTCACCAGCCGACGGTTAAGAATCAGTGTAAAACTGATTGGAAACGGGAAAACGTTTTTTTGTGACGAATGCAAAGTAATGACCACTCACTAAACAGCTTCATGTGAAATCATGTGGGTTTGAATCACTGAACCTTCGTCATTAGATATTTAAAGACTGGATTAAAATTGATAAAGCAATTGCAATTTTATTATACTAATGCTGCTGAGGGTATTAGGACAATATATCCAATTTAGGATGCCCTCTACCTTTAATCTAGTTCTGAAAGAGTTCTTCAAAGCTTCTTTTAAGGCAGAGAACTTCAGATGCATTTTAAGAGCGACAGCAGGCCTCATATTATAATTTTGTTTTTTAAAAATCAGATATTTCCCTCATGAATTTATTTCGTCCTTAACGTCTGCCTTTTGTTAAGCAGAATTAGGTGCTGCTTAACCATTTAAAGCAGTTCCTGTTTTTTGTTCCTGTTACATTTTTACTTGCCTTGGGCTCATTTTTCACTGCAACATGAAGTCTATGAAAACAGCTCAAACATGGCTAGAAGTAAAAGGAACTCACATGTGTTTTGTGCAGTAGAAGAGCTAAAATGCCAAAAATCATAAAAAAAAAAAAAGAAAAAGCTGAAGCAGAATTTTTTTGATTATTCATTTTTCAAAAAATTTGAAAAACTTGGAATCAACGTGCAAAATTTTCTAACTGCCCCTAAATGTTACAAACTCTGGGGTGAAAAAGGACGTCTCACATGCTAGAGATAATTTACAACTTCAGTTTTTAGTTTGTTCCCATCATTGTCTCCTTTCTGCTTTGTGTTAACACAGCCTGCAGTTCAGCCGAAGATTTCACTACTGTTGGTCGCAGCTGACTCAGTAGTGGCTTCTCAGTTGTGAGGTAGAGTGCAAAATTTTTGTTTTTAAGCTTTGAATGCAGCGCCACCTTTTTCTTTTGTTGCGCCCACTTTTCCATACACACTAGTCTTTATGAACTTGTCATTGTCTTTATATATACGTTCCACCACCATAAGCCTGACACATGATGAAAACCCTCTCATTTAAAGGGATAGTTCAGTGGTTTGCTTCATTTCGGCTGCACTAAATTTGATAGAGTTGCAGTTAAGAATTTTATAAAACAGGTTCAATAACATCAGTGTTTACTGACTCACTGGTAAGCCTGTTATTCACTCTGTACTTTAACATTTTGATTAGGCGAAGGGAAACTGACAATTTTTGTCTTTCAAATTTCACTCCAGTCTGGCAGCAACAACAAGGACACTTATTGTGTTTCAAAATTCTGTCACGCATCTCTTATCCATTAAGCCCTTAGTGTAGTTGGACTGT
>NW_007577898.1:179634-252213 GCF_000690725.1 Stegastes partitus
TGCATCGTGATTTGGATGCAGATTTACTTTCAATTGCTCCTTACTTTACCTGTTGCATGTGCTTTTAAACCACCTGGATAATTGTTTTACATTGTGGATCCCTGTGCTCAGGTGCTCCAGGGCTCCTGCCCTGCTGAGCCCAGCTCCGTCCCACTGCACCTGCGTCCCCTAAGCGTGCCTTAACATTTAATCAGTTACATTTGTATTTTATATAATATTGCAGGTTCACAACTGTACTATTTGAATAGTTCAGTTAAATTTGCATTCTAATTATCATAACATCATAGGGTCTTAGCCATAATATTTAATTTAGACAGGTTAATTTGTATTTTATATGATACTGTAGGGCCTTGATCTTCGCATATAAATTACTCAGGTAAGATTGTATTTTCAATAACACTGTCAGGTCTTTTTCCCCATTTCAATTTTAAGATACATTTGCAATGTGTTACTTCTCTATTGAAAAGTATTTTTGACTTGACAGCTGTTGTGTAAAGTTTGATATAGAATAATTTGACTATTTACTGTGGATTATTGACTTGACTTCTGAGTATCCTAGTTTGTTGTTGTCTGACAGATCAGTCACTTTGAAACCTTTTTTGTCTTTAAACTGCTATATAAATAAAGCCATGTGATGTTATATAATTTGGCCAAAGACATGACCCTATTTGGACATACTTGGTTGCTTTTGGAAACTTTTGGATCTGCACAAGACTTTTTTATTTATTTTTTTTTAGCTTTTTTTTTTCATGTGGGTTTGGTTGCAGATCTACCTTTAATTGCCCCTTACTTTACCTGTTGCATGTCCTTCAACACCGCCTGGATAATTGTTTTACAGAGCGGGTCCCTGTGCTCAGGTGCTCCGGGGCTCCTGCCCTGCTGAGGCCGGCTCCGTCCCACTGCGCCTGCGTCCCGCGGCGCGCTGGGAGACAAACAGAGCAGCTATTGTTAGCCGAGGACCGGGCAGCAGCAGCGGCAGGTTCAGTCCGGGTTTACCCCACACTCACCCCCCACCTGTTGAATATTCACACGGAGGGCCGAGTCACTGTCGAAGAACAGAGTCAAAGCGGTGCACAGGTAAAGGTAGGAAAGGAGGAAGGAAACAAGGAAGGAAGGAAGGATAGAAGGAAGGAAGGAAGAAACCGAGGAAAGGAGGAAGTGAATGAGGACAAGTCGACCGTTGGGCTCAACAGGTTAGCTACTTCAATGTTGTAGCAGCGGCTCGGACTTTTTTCTCTCTCTCCACGTCGAAAAAAAAACAAACGAAGACAACACAAAGATGCCGCTGGGACCATGGAGGAAGAAAAACAAGTCGACGAAGGAGCATTTGGTGGAAAACGAGGAGGTGAGCGGCGGACACGCAGGTGCCGGGAGCCTGAGTAAATCCGCCGTGAACGGAGCCGGACTCCCGCCTCCACCTGCCGAGCTGCGGCCGAAACTGGTGTTCCACACGCAGCTGGCTCACGGCAGCCCGACCGGCAGGATCGAGGGCTTCACCAACGTCAAGGAGCTGTACGCCAAGATAGCAGAGGCGTTTAACTTCAGCCCACCTGAGGTAGGAGCTCACCTGGTGCTGCAGGAGGAAATGTCAGATTTGGTGGTGCGTTCAGGTGTTGGAGCTCGATTTTACACGGAGTCCGTGAAGTGATTCTGTCAGACTTGTTTTTAGACTTTAACTAAAGTTATGTGGAATGTAAATCACAACTTATCAGCTTAATGTTTCCCTTCTGCCTTTAAAATATGAGTTTATATGCTGTTAAATTGATTACTGAGCTTAAAGGTATCTCATGAGTTGTGAAAGTGTAAAACAGAAGTTAAGTTAAACAAGTTCAAGAAAGTTGAACGAAATAGTTGGTTAGAGGGTTACACACAGACATGCTTTATTTTCATATTTTCTATGTTTAAAGAGTTGTTGAAGCTTTTTTTTACTTGTTAGTACAAAGACAACTTGTGTGGCTGTGTACAGTGAGGTACAAGTACAAGTGCAGGGACTTAATTCAAGACTAGCTACTGCTAACTAACTAATACTAACTACTTGTCATGGTTAGAACTGTTGATTACTATGAAAAAAAACAACCACAAGTTGATTTAACAAAGACAGCAAATTTCTGCCATGTCTGTCATGTCAAACTACAAAACACAAGAGTCTCTGTAGAGTTTTAACTCTAAAATCTCCTTCTACGCCTGTATTGTTTTGAGTTGAGTGAACTCTCAGCTGTTCACACATTTATTTAACTCGTTATTTTCAAGACAAAAAGTCGACATTCTCGGATTCCAGCTGCTTATGACAGTAAACAAAATACATTTGTGTTGAGGACATGATTTTGGGCTTTGGAAAACACTAATTTTCACTGTTTTCTGACATTTTATAGACCAAACCACTAATTGATTAGTCAAGAAAAAAACTATCAACTGATTCATCAACGATGTAAACAGTCATGGCTTGCAGCCCTAGTCTGTTGTGTGCTTATGTAGGTGCTTTTACACGAATTGTTGAACGTAATATTATTTTGGCAACACTCACTAAAATGTTAATATTAACAAGCACAGCTATTAATTGATTTGGAGGGATTCTGTCATAAACTACAACTCACAACATACAGAGAACAGAAGTAAACCATGACAAAAGCCTACATTTACAAAGGTAAACTAGTTTAAAATAAAACCAAATCTTTAACTGGCATGCTTCACCTAAGTTTAGCTTGATTTAGCTTTTACTTTTTCTATTAATTCCTATAGGATTTTAATGCAATATTTCCACTTGTATTGACGTGCTTTTGCTGTGATAGTGCCACTTGTACTTTGTAAAGGATCTCAACGCTTCTTTCACCTCTGCACGATTGCACTGAAGGCAGGGCTGCACAGTTTTATAAGTGGCTTTTCTAGAGATTAGTCGTGTGGTGGCCATTAAATGTCGGCTTTGATTGCGTTGTGTTCGCAAAGACACGCCCTGCCAACACTCCACTGTCGTACACACCTTCAGACCTGCAAGCCGTCTGAAAGAGATCTGCCATATCTGTTATATTATGGTCACTGGACACCTGACAAACTAATGTGCATCTATTTTTAGCTGCCATTTATCGTGGCCATTCAGCATCAAATTCCACCGGGGAAGCAAGTGTAAAAGCAGGTTCTGTGTCCTCCTCGGAGATTGTTTAAGCCTTCTTTTCAAAGGAAAGTGTGAATGGCATGTTTGGCTTTTGTCAGTCTGAATATGTCTAAGTAAGAGACGCGAGCTTCCTTCCCCTCTTGGTGCTCAGAAATACAGTCGCTTCATTCAACAAGTGCAATAATTAGAAAGGAATTTGTGGCTTTCATCTCCAGGGCTTCACCTGTAGATCTATGTCTGATAAGTTGAGGGCTTCTTTTCTGGAACCAGCTACAGTCTGACAGACTTCATGAAGCTCAAACTTTGCAGTATTTTGTCAGAATGGGACCCCAGCCATGTTTCTATGGGTATTTGTTCCATCATGTTTATTAACAACGCTCATTACGATACTTCTGTCGCTGTCTGAACTTGTTTTATTACAAAACCTGCCTACAGCGTGTTCTCTTTCTAACGAAACTGCAGAGGAGTTCCAGACTGGGATTTCAGATGTTTCTAACACCATCAAGACTACGTTCAGGTTCTCTCTGAGCAAAACACTGATCCTCTCCCAGCTCCTGAAGTGTTCTTTTTGTAATCTCCATGTAAAGTGGAACTAAAGTCCTACATAACATCGATTAGTAAAGAATCAAATCAGTGTTTATTTTGGTAAAATGTCCCACTGAGAGAAAATAAATAACTTCCTGCTTAAGTAATGCATGCAGAGGAAGAAAAACATCTCAGATGTCAACAAATTAAGCTGTCCCGTTAAGCAGTTATGTCACAATCAGTGCTGTCATTTCCATTTATTCTGTTTTACTATAATAAGAGAAGAAAACTAGAACTCAAATAATTAATGAGGACCGATTTAATCGATAGTTATTCCACAAAAAAAGCTCAGATGAGCTAAAAGACCTGAAAAATACTACAAATTCTGCAGCTGAACTTTGTCTTTTTTGCACTAAGCTACTTAATTAAGTCCATTACAACTCAGATTCATCTTGAGAACCTTTGGAAAGGGTTTGGAACTTTAAGACACATTTGAGGAAAAAGAATCAGCATTTTTTTTTTTTGCATTTTTTTTCTAACGAAATGACTTCATGATCAATTAACTGATTGTCTCGGCCCTTGTCCCATTTGGCAGCGTATATACTCAGCACAGTAGTCTATTCAGAGCTGTGGCACAGATAAACAGAGACAAAGACGGAGTTAGGGATTGTGATGTGATAATGTTAGTTGTTAGACTCCACAGTTTTTACTTCAGGAAGTCCCTGACGTCCGGCTCGGTGGGCACAGCCTCAAAACTAACCAGATAGCTTGTCCCAGAGGACGGAGGGAAGCAGCTCTGCCCAGGACCTCCTCCCTCCGTAAACACCACCAAACATCACTGCATCGCCGGCTGAACGTGACCCGTGTCAGGCTGGACAGCAGATAGCGGTACTTTCAATTGAAGATGCGTTTTTGCCAACAACCCCCCCCACTTTTCAGGAGTAAAGTAAGGGATAGGGATGAACCATATGCAAAATAATTAAGTTTAATCAGTTTGACGATAATTTTTGTTTTTACTTCTCACTGAACCAAATATAATATAATATAGCACCACATATAGTGGTATGTTTTGACACTTTTTACTGCATGTGATTTAAGTATTGTACTTGACCATGGTGCAATTTCAATAATATTTTGATTAATTATAAAAATATAATTTTTACCATTATTCCTGGGTCTTCTTTCATATTTTTTTGAAGATTATTTAGTATGGTAGGCTAAAGGGGCCTAAATTCTGACACATGTTCTTTTTCAAAACACCTCTCCAAAAACATTTTCACCAAAAACTAGTTGCAAAGTAAGATATTTGATTTATTTTCTCTCTTTTTTTGCAGTTAATTAAACATAACAATATATCGGCCATGTATAAATAGCTATAGTTTGTTTTTAGGAAGTGTAAAAAATATGAAAATATCATAGCCTGGAATATTTTCAACGTTGGTCGTGGTTGCGAGTGTAATTGTGACGACTTGCTGTAAAAAGTGTTCTCTGGTGGAAAAATTATGAGGTGGAGTTGCAGAATAATAGAGGTTGCTGGTTTTGGAGGAGGGTTTCCTCACTCTGTATTCCCTTTTTTTTTTTTTCTTTAAGCAATATATTTCATTTCACTAAATTCAGAAACAGAGGACTACCTCTGGATAATGGAACAACACTTTAGGCGTATATTGTAACCACTAGTTTTAAATATTTCAATTTGTGTCAGAGAAGTTGTGCTTTGTCTGTCATTTTGTTATGGTGGACAGATACCGCAACACCCATGAGCCTTGAGCATCATTGCTATGGCAGCACTTTGTTGCTGTGACTGATTTCGATAAAAACTTTAGGCTGCAGATTTAAGTTAGTTTTGCTGTTAGTTTTGCTGTCACATGACAGAATTTAAAGGTCAGTGTTTGGATATTTCTTGCTGTAATACACTCTGAGAGTCCTGGTTAAATTTCTCCATTGAATATTTCTTGTCCACAAGCATCGAGTTTTTATCAAACAACCAGATAACTTGTATTTCAGTTGTTAATCATTTGGACTGATGAGTTAACCGGGAGTTGATCCAAGCTGTAGAACTGCTTCAACTGTGAGTCATTAAACATTTTCTTTGGGAAAAATGAATTGCAGCTTTATTACAGATCTGCTGTATTGAACTACTTCAGTTTTAGCTCGCTGTACTTTATCTGCTGCCAACCGGGTGTATTTCTAAACCAAACAGAGCTGCTCAAGGATGAATTCATGTGAGTGTTGAAGAGCAAACCCAAGGCTTCAGGGCTCCAGTTTGTATTCAGACTGTCAAAAACAGTCTGCACTCAAAACTCACTGAAAAAATTCCCTTTGTGCATCAGACAGCACTGAATGGCCATCTGCTTTAGCTGTCATATAGACTTGGATCTCTCTGGTTAAGTAACAGTAGACACAGCTGTAAATGAAATATTTTTTCCTTTTAAAGTTGGTAGTCTGATTTTATAATTTTTCCATTGCATATATTTAAAGCATGAAATCAAACTGAAATCAGTCAGTGGATTGAACCCTGTTTAGAATACAAATGTGTGATTTTTGAATTTTTTTTGGGAGTGACTTTTACAAACACCTGAATCAAAACATTTTCTCTTCAACTTGACACATCAATGCTTGTGGTTGGCTGAATTTCAAACCGTTTTTAATATTTATTTCTTGGCATTTTGACTAAACTGTTTAGTGGTGGAACAGCAGCTGTTGTTATTAGTCATGGATACAAGCGAACAAATTGTTTCATCCACTGTTGGGAAAGGCGGCTGCTGTGTAAACTTGAATCATTATCACTTGGGAATTGAACTACTCCTTTGTTAGATGAAGCTCGAATCTGTCATTACTGTGAACGAGAGCACTAAATAATTTACGTTGATCCACGGGGAGCCGTGCAGAAACCGTGACTGTGGTTGTTTGTAAACCAGTGGCTCTGTGAAGCCGAGGTTACATGAACGCTTGGCTGAGCCTCACACAAATTATGTAATGAACAATGGTGTTGTCTTCCTTGTACTCATTGCCTCTAATAGGTTACACATTTCTTTCCAGACACATTACATTAAAACGTGTTTCGATTTCCCGTGAGTGTTTATTGCTGTGCTTTAATTGGATGTTATCGTGCATTAAAGAGCTCAGTCCGTCGCTGTATTTAGGAGTGATGGAAAGGCATTTATCTGAGGTAAATAAGTGGCATTTAAATCATAAATACAAAAAAAATACTAAAGGAACCGACAGAGCATATTACATCATCAACAGATGTACATCTTAGTGTTATCTGAGCCAGCGAGACATGCATGTGTTATTACAGTCTTACGTGAAAGGAATCTTTTATGTGCTCATTGAGCTCAGGTCAAAGTCTGGTTATTGGCCCTGCAGCTGTAGAGTTCGAGGTGTGGCCATCCCTGTGACTTTGCCTCTTTTCCACCTGCACAGAAACCCTCCGTCCATTTGCCTACACTTTGAATATTTGGGCTGCGGTCCTGCAAAAGATCCCCACATCTTGTTTTTGTTTTTGCAGGTTCCGGGTTAGTTGTGCTCACACGTTTGCAGCCAGACATTTCTTAATCAGGGAGGGTGGATTATGTGGAACAATCTCATTTAATGGAGTTTGAGTCTGCTGTTTGTATTAGCCAGGCTCTTGTGCTCACTTCATAGATGTTGGAAAAACAAACAAACAAACAAAAAAAAACCCAAGCCAGAGTCAGGGTGAATTACAGTTAAAGTTACACAATTCTATATGTCACGTAGTTCAGATGACGTGGCTTGGTGACTGAATCTATTGGTTTATTGTTTACTCTGCAGAGAATGCTCAATTTATTTTCATGTATCGTCTATAAACATGACAGACTGCTTATAGAGCCATTTTGTAAACAGTTATAAAACACTTTTTCAAGAAGGCCATCTTCAGGGCACTTCATTTCTGGGCCTGAGCAGTAGGATTTGAAATCCCCAAATACGGCATTTCTTTAATAACCGCATACAATCCCTGGTCACTTCAATCCAGCACAGCTCAGCCTCCTATTTTAAGCGTGTAATGATTAGTTTTTGTTTTTCGAGAGGCGTTAATTCAGCTAAATATTTGTTACAGAGGTCATAGTTAGTGGCAGAGCTGTAATGGACTGAATTATGCTAAAACGTGTCTCTAAAAATCAATTAGCAGGTTCTCAAAACAGAGTGTTTCCTGCACAGAATTTGATCTGGTGTCTGCTTAAAGAGGTTTTAGTGAGGGTCAATGAAAACAATTAGGATCAAAATAGCACTTCAGTTTTTTGTATCCAGTTTTGTGAACTAGAGATTAATTTACTAGAGCATAATAAACATTATTACTTATCTGAATTAACTGGAAAATGCTTCTATTTTTTCCAAAGCGGTAAGACTTATTGCTTTATTATATGTGGGCCAAGCCTGCATTCTGAGCCAACAAAAAGCTGCCTTGTGTTTTGTAGTCAATCACACGGAGCAGTTTATTATGACGGAAGAAAAACATGCAAATATTGACGTCTAAATGGTAAATGGTCTGCATTGATAGAGCGCTTTTCTACTTTCGTGGTACTCAGAGCGCTTTAACATTCACCCATTCGCACACCAATGGCGACAGAGCTGCCATGCAAGGTGCTGTCTGCCACTGGGAGCAACTTTGGGTTCAGGGTCTTGCCCAAGGACACCTTGACTATGGAGGGGCGGGGGATCGAACCACCAACCTTGCAATTAGAGGACAACCGCTCTACCACCTGAGCCACAGCCGCCCAAAATGTGGGAACCGATGAATTATTTTTTTCATAATGTAAACAATCATCTCATTATGTAAATATCCTAATTAATTCATCACTTGACTAACTAATTAAGCAACTACCCATTTGGACATTACTAGCGGCGTTATTTTTTGTGTCAAAACGGGAAGCTGTGGTTTATTCTGAAGTTTATTCTTCTTCACCATAATTGTAATTACGTTATTCCCCAGCTGAAACCGATTTTGCTCGCACAGTAAACAGACCCAGCTCGGTTGTTTTACTGTCTAATAACATGTTCTGAGATTATCCTGCAACATGACTCCAGTGAACATGCGGTTACTGGTAATTGTGCTTCATTACACACGTGACAAGCAAATGAGCATGAAGTCTCCCAGCGTGCGCATCGCATGGCCGCAAGAGAAACAAATGGGATGCTAACGAGGAGCATGTGAAACTGCAGAAAGAGACTTGTGTGTGTGTGTGTGTGTACTTGCCACCCACTGGACTGCATTTGACTTTATAGTGATTTAAGCGGTTGTTTACCAGCAGTGATGCAGATGAAGGTGTTGTCACGGCAACACCTTCATCAACAAGAGCAGGTTTTCATAAGCGACTCGAGCTTCCCATCTTCCTCTCTGAGGATCGATGCGGTCGTGGAAACTAAACAACAATGAATAAAAAGGAAACTATTTGTTGTCATCTGATGGGTGTGGTGATGGATCAGAGGAGAGTTTATCCTGGAGTTGTTCAACATCCTCTCCCTTCCCTCACTTTGTGAAGCGGAGGAAAGTTTTTATTGATACAGACATATTTCGTAGTTTGTAATTCAATTCTTGTGACATGTCGTTTTTTTCTTGGTGTCTCTAAATGGATTGTTCATAGGCAAAATAGAAAAATAAATCTGGTAAACCCAGCTCACTTCAGTAAAAGAAGCTTATTTTTAGGAAATGAATGGAGGCATAAATACACCTAAACTAAAACTTATCCTGATCAAGTTAGCCATCAGGCAAAAAATGTGTCACGCTCAACATTTGTCTTTACTGCTGCACTGTAAACATGACTCAGTTTGCAGTGAGTGTAAAAGGAACGACATTCCCACAAGGAGTTGACCAACAGGTTTTTTTCTGGGGCAATACCAATATCGATGACCTCAAGGATACACTTATGCTGTAAAAATGAGAATCTGTGATCATCAAATTTAGAATCGCATAAGCTCCGACATAATATGTTGTTTAATTGCCTTTATTTATATCTAGCTGGGTTTTTTTAAAGGTACTTCTACACTGTAAAAAAACAAACAAAAAACAGAAAATCTGGTCTCAAAGGTGTCACAAATTTCTGTTGAAAGAACCCTAGAATACTGTAACGTTCAAAAGCTGTAAAAACTCATCTTGCCTAGTTTGTTGCTGTGGTTGTACCAGTTTTTGATGTCAGATGTAAGTCTTTCTAATCTGTGCTGCTCTGTGGCGCACACGTTTGTTTTCATCAATGTGAATTAATGTCATCACTCGGCTTGGATCGGAACTCATTGAGTTCATCCACGACACGCTTCTCATAATCAGCCCTGTTTTCCTGAGCCACCTTTATGAACATCGTCGCCATCATTGTCTTGCTGAAGAATCTCACATCCGCTGCTAGGTGAATGATTACACAGGCTTAAATGCTGATGAATGTGATTTCCTGTCGAACACGCAGCCACACCACAGTACACACCGCTTACATCAGCATTCCCTGTTAACCACACACACACACAAAAAAACACGCAGAAATAACAGGAGATGAAATTGGGAAGTGGAAAAGAACAACAGCTTATTAAGCTGTTACACATGAGTAATTTGCCACTGCAAGCTTAAAGCTCCCTGTTTAATCTTTCTGACCTTCTTTTCTGCCATTAGAAGACTAGTTGAAGAGGCTATAAATTGGCAGTGATTCAGTTGCCAAAGGAACAGGTTTCCTAAGCTTTTAGTCAACACTGTTTCAAGTAGAGTGTTTTTCCCAGAGGTCCAATTAGACCATATTTGTCTAGCTTTACCTTTCTTCAAACAGAGGCAGAAGTGACCTCTCGTTTAGAACACATGTAGGTGGAGAGAAGACCTTCGGTGCCTGTTCGTGTATTACTGTTCCAATTTCATCTAGTGTCTGCTTGATGAATCGCTCTAGTTTGGTTGAATTGTTGATTTTCACTAGAGTCGTAACTCTGTGCACTTCTGCAGTAAAATGGTTATTTTTTAAGATCGTTTTTCTTCATCACTTGAGCTGTCAGTGTTCAATGATAAAGTCTTCCCCTTTAGAGTGGTTAGAATTATTCTGATTACTGCTTTTGTTTATTTATTTTTTTATTAACAGTAAATTTATTTAGGCTGTAAAATGTCAAAATACATTGTAAGTGCTCATCGCAACTCCCCAGAGACTAAAGTTAAATCATTGGATGTCTTCTTCTGTCAGAACAACACTTCAGAATGAAAACACATTCAGTCTGAGACAATAGAAGACAAAGAGCAGCAGCAGATTAGTCCTGACAACTGACACGTGTTTCATTCATCTAGCGGTGAAATCAAAACTCTTTACAAAGTCATGAATGCTGCGGTAAAAACTAGAAAACAAATACATTTCACAACTTTTTTCTCCAACAATTGGCAGATGAGGTAACCACTGCCTACGCTTTGTAGAAGTATTCAAATCGTTTACTTAAGTAAATGTATTCTTATATAGAGAGAGAGTTTTGTGGCATTTTTACATTTGTTAGATAGGACAGTAGAGGAATCAAAGGCAGACAGGGTGGTATTACAGGCAATACATAGTCCTGATTTGTTATCAATTTATGGATGTTTTACATCACAGACGTATCATATAAATGGAGATATAAAGTTTCCTAAAGGTACTCATTATGCAGTTGCCTTCAGAGTATTATTTTAGTGCTATTTTATATTATTGTACATATTGTTTTTACTTTCATGTGTGTATTATTGAGTAGAAACCATTCAGATTTTGGCGTGGAGCTTATTTTAGCTATTTCATAGATTCACAGATTTGTTCATCTCAATATATTTTTTAATAAAATCTGAATTTTCAAAGTTGCTACAGAAAAAATGTATTGCAGTAAAAAGTACATTCTTGCCCCCTGAAATGTTTGAAGTACGAAGCAGAATTATATAAAGGGAAAATACTTGTTGCACAAATGCATCAGAATTGTATTTAACTGCAGTAAATCTGTTTAGTTACTGCGTTTGGATTCATTACTGTTTAAATGATGAGATCTGTTGCTCGCTAAGCTGAATAATGAGTTATATCAGATCAAAATATGCTCATTTCTTCTGACTTTGGCCGAGCCACTCTAAAATGCTGCCATGCATTTATACAAGTTCGTGCATTAGCATTGGCTCCAAAATTCAAATTTATGTCAGATTTTTGCGCGTGCGTTCTCCTCTCATATGTTTTTAATCTTCTTTTGAAACCACTGACACACTGAACAGCCGTGGCCTCGCATGACGCTGAACAGATGGCGGTTCCTCTCCTTTGACTTGCCCTTTTTTCCATGTGGTTATCAGGGTTCTGGTCAGTGTGGCACCGGCAGTGGGAGGTGTAGTATCTGTTCTTGTGAGTCAGGGCGTCGGGCCTGTCGCTACAGTGTGTGACGCCGCAAACTAGCTGCACTCGTGGTGTGAACACGCAGCCCAGCAGGAGGAGAGGAGTGCTGAGAGCTGCCTGCCTCCAAGAGAAGCGGCTTAATGCAGTTGGCAGCCTTGGTAACCGGGTGTAGGCGTCTGCTGCTGTTCCTCCCACTCGCTCTTGGGTAATGCCCTGGCCTGGGCGGAGGCAAGGAGGTCGGAGGGGGTGGTGGGGGGGCAGAGTGTTATGGAAAAGAAAGGAAAAGAGCCATCAATTCAGCTACAGTGCACCCCTCCCTCGCCACAGACATTGCCTCCTCTTCTCCCATACTCCCCTTTTACTTTCTCTCTCCAGTGGCCTCCCTCCATTATTATCTCGTTCTTTTATAGTCTGGTAACCCAAGGCAACGAACGCAGCCGGTGTGAGCGTGAACAGCGCCTGTTGGTACACGGGGAGGGGAGAAAAAAAAAAAAAAGGCCCAAACAAGGCCGTCCTCGTTGCCAGAGGCTGATTGGTGCACAAAGGTCGTCCTGCTGATGAATCAGTATGAATCTATCCCTTTCTGCAGTGCAACCCGGAAATCAGACACTAATTCCTGGCTCAGTGTTTCCCAAAGCCCTTCTAGGAAAGTGATCCCAGTCCGACTGTTAATAAATGGCATTTAAAAGCAACTGGTATTCTCTTTTAGGTTCTTGAAGACGTTGCAGCTCTCATCTAGGAGGCTTCTTCAGTTATAACTCTAACAGAACAGAAAAAAAAACTCTTGACTGAGAGGTGAAACATCTTTTAGAGCTTAAAGCAGCAGTCCATTTACTGAAGTTCCTAAGGTTACCATCACCTGGGTGACTTAAATGAATGATGAATTAAAGTAGAGCTTACTAGTAGCTTCGCTGTCTGTCTGAGCCGAATAAATGATTTACAACTTGTGCACTGGTCCTCCTGGGTTTCACTGTCCAGCCTCTGCTTAAAGTGGTGTTAAATCAGGACACTTGTGTATCGTGTTCCTGGTGTTCACGTTTCCCCGTCCGTCTCCTGGCAGCAATGTCAGCCTCAAGGTGTGAAGCCTGATTTTCTCATTTCTGGCGCAGGAGGAAAGGTCATTTTCCTTGTTCAGGACTTTAAATACAAAGCTCCTTTAACAGCAGACACACTGATGACACTGTGGGGTGGGAGAGGGCATAACTGCATAACTTGACTGCTGCAATAAAGACAGAGCTCCCTGATGACTCCTGCATTTAGCATAGTGACGCAGCACTCTGTCATTTACACTGAAGCAGTTTTATTTTTGAATCTGGCTCAGCGTTCATGCTCTGACTAAGAACAGCAATCATTTTTTGATTGTGTATAAAGACGCAGACTCTTCTGGGTGTTTCCTGAGCGTGTTATTTATTGTTTCACTGTCTATTAAAAAGATTTAGTTTTTTATAACCATTGCTGACACAAACGTCATCACGTGTGTGTGTCATCATAGATGTTAATGTTCTTTCTGTACTTGCTGCATGTCTTTGTACAGATCCTGTTCTGCACCCTCAACACCCACAAGATCGACATGGAGAAGCTGTTGGGGGGCCAGATCGGCCTCGAGGATTTTATCTTTGCCCACATTAAAGGGATCAAAAAGGAAATAGAAGTCCATAAATCTGAAGACGCTCTGGGACTCACCATCACTGACAATGGAGCGGGATACGCTTTCATAAAGGTAAGAGGACATACAACATCTCACCTGGAACGCATCAAGATCAATCTTCATTTCACCTCCTAATTTAAAGCTGTGTCAAGTTATGTAACAGAATCAGTAAAAAAACAAAAAACAAATGAGCAGGCACACAATGAGGCTTGGTACACAAGAAATGAACGCTCTGGAAGCGAGAGAACTTCTTTTAAGTGTCATGTATACAATGTTAGTGGCCATATTAACATTTATTTTGCTTTTTCCATTTTCAGAAATGAGGTTGGATTAAAGGATTAGGAATAATATAAACAGCAAGCTGTGTTTATTGGTTGAAGTCGTCCCCGAAGCCACGCCAGTTTATTTTTTTCCCATTGTCAAAGTTGTGTGGGCAAAATCAGGTCAACATGAGGAGGTTCAACACATGGTTGTCCATACAGGGTTGCAAGTAATTAATCTATTGATCATTTTTACAGTTTAATAAAAAATATCCTAAACAATGACAGCTGCCCAACAAAAGTTATCAAAATCGATGGAATATTTCGTCCTGCAGTTATTTAATAAATGCATGATTCACGTTTTTTCCATGATTTACCTGTCATCAACAGTGATTGATCTTCTTCTACTAATAGATTGAACATAATTCAGCTTTGTTGACCATCAGAGTGGAGAATTGTTCTCATATTTCAAAAATGAATAAAAAAAAAGCATCACATGTCAAATTAGTAACATATAAAACAAATGTGATCATAAGGTACCACATGAATACATTACAGTACCCGGGGGAACAATACATTAGTTATTAAAATGTAATCGAGTGTAAACGCTGACCTAAAACACTCAGATTAATCCGACTAGAGTTTCCTGCCACAGAGGAACGTTGTAATACATTTTTGGTCTCACTGACCTTCCTGCATTCGTTTGACTTGTTTGCATGTCTGCATTATTTAAAGTAGCTTTACAAGCTTCCTTTCATTGTAGAAATCATAATTCACCTTGGTATGTCGCCTGTGTTGATGGATCCTGGCGTAATGAGCTTATCTGCTCTCGGTCATGTCGCTCCACCAAAACAAACTGCTCACATGTGCCATCATGTGATGCTGAAACGGCACTGCATCCTGGTGAACTGAGTGCTGTGTGACACTGAAGCCTTTGGGTCGGTGGTGTGATGCTGTTGTAACAGGAGAACTATTAAAGACATGCCTCATCTTTGTAGAAAGTGTCCAGCAGGTCGGTTAAACTGGCCGTTATTCATTCATTCATTAAGATTTAACCTTTGATGTCCGCAAAATCCAATTACTATAGCTCTTGTGAACTTGACTAGTCCGGCCTAATCCAGCTTTCCTGTCACAGCTTCCTCCTCCTGTGCAGTAAATTGGTTACCATTGATGTTTAAAGAGCAAAATGTGGGTCAGCAGCTCTGTGTGTAGCTTTAAAAAAAGTGAAAATGTGTTTAAATTACCTGGATCCCTGTAAAATGATGAAGTGGATAAATCTGAATCACAACTGTTTGTTTCCGTTTTTTAAAGCTCTACAGTCATTCAGAAATACACAGCGTTATTTGGCTTTCTCGCTGAAGCATTTATTAATAAAAAGCTATTCTTGTATTGTGCTGAGCCAAGTGGGTTCACATCAGTGGGCTCACAACAAAGGGAAATATTATATTGTCCTGATGCACACACACAGACACTTTGGTTTGTTTGCTCTCTCCTGTTTCAGTTTGTATTTTAGCGTTGCTCATAAAACCCCCTCAAACAAACCTCTTTTCATGTGGGGTTTCTGCTGTCCTGTAATTATATTTGTCACTGACGTCTTCCTCCCATTTTTCTGTCCTCTCTCTCCTCCTTGGCAGCGAATCAAAGAGGGCAGCGTCGTGGACAAGGTGAAGGTGATCTGCGTGGGCGACCACATAGAGTGCATTAATGGACGCAACATCGTCGGCACGCGGCATTATGAGGTCGCCCGTATGCTCAAAGAGCTACCCAGAGACCAGTCCTTCACCCTCAAACTGGTCGAGCCGATGAAGGCCTTCGGTAAGTGAAAAACAAGACGCAGAAAAGAGTGTAGGTGAAGCTCACGCTGAGTCACAGACATGAGCATCAACACGTTACATAACTGACCTACATGATAAAGGCACAACAGACGTCAGGACGCTCAGGACTGTGCAAAAGTTTCAGGCACTAAAAGTGAAGTGAGGATGCTATCAGAAATAATGCCACAAATAGTTTTATCTTTACAAAAACTGCAGGGAAAAGAAAAATATCAAATCAATATTTGGTTCAACCACCCTTTGTCTTTAAAATTGCTTCTCTTGGCTGCACTTGTGTACAGTTCGTCAAAGCGCTTGGCAGCCAGGTTGTTCCAGCATGTTGGAGAACTCGCCACAGTTCTTCTGTGGATTTAGGCTGAAATCAGCGTCTTCTGTCTCCATGCTGTTGAGATCAGAACTCTGTGGGAACCAGACCATCTGTTGCAGGACTCGTTGTTCTTCTTGTGGCTAAAGATTGTTCTGTATGTCTCTGGTTGTATGTTGGGGCTGTTTGTCCCGCTGTAGAATGAATCTGGGACTGAGCAGACGTCGCAGATGGTACCACATGATGGATAAGACGTTCAGCATCTAAGGTGCAAGACTGTGTATCCAAACAAATGGTGCACAGCGATGTTTCTCAACTCGAGGCCAGGTTTCAACGGTACATGGGAGTGCTGTGATTGTTTCAGAGTGGAAATAATTTGTCATTTAGGCCATTTCGCAGACAAGAATGGCAAATATTTCAGGGATCAACTTCATCATGGCTCGCTGAACCCCGAGCTGCACTCAGTGGCAGGCTAGCATTGCATTGGTGAATAAGAAACACATTACAGTAAAGCACTGCAGAACCTAAGGTTAAAAAGCACAATGTAACCGAATATCTACATTCCTATATTGTGAGGATTTATGATACGATAAGCCTTAATTATTCTCACAGCCTGGACATGTGCAGCATTAAAGCAGCAAAAGGGGTAGTACAAAATGTAGAGTAATCAATCAAAAGAAGAAAAATAAACAAGAAGTGTACATGGTACTGTTGACACTGTACAGATTTTTCCATATGTACAAATTCAGATTTAATTAAATGTGGGAAGTACTGCTACTGCACACACTCTTCTGTGAGTAAGAAATGATAAAAATGTTCTGCTTGTCTTTGACTTTATGGTTTTCATTTGCTCTTGGTGGTCTTCATATGTCAGTATTTTATATTTATCTTATTTTACAGCTTGATCTCACAAGTTGTTGACCTGTTTTGTCGTTTTTTTGTCTATTTTTTTATTTTCTATCCCGTTTTACAAGTAGATTTGTCATCCTGTTTGCTGCCGTGCTTTTTGCACATATTTTTGTTCTTGTCTGACTTATGCATTTGTAACACATTGTAATTAACTCAGGTGGTTTTAAAATGTGCTGAAGAAATAAACTGTTGGGTTTCAGAGCGTTGGTCGAGCAAAACAAGCTCTTCAGTGTCGTCACCTTAGGTTTTATGCGATGTTTAATGGGTGCTTTTCACTATAGTCTTCATTTTAAAGACCAAATCATTAGTAAATAAGGAGGATAATTGTTAGCTGATGAAAGAACGGACAAGAATAGCCAGCTTTACACCTTCTTGTGCAGTAAATTGTCAGCCAGAGAGATTCATGGAGCACTTAGCAGGCGTGTCGGTTGCTTTAAAAAGTAAAAATATATTGAAGATAACAGGATCACGCTGACATTTAAGAACCAAATGATAAGCAGATAATGAAAATAAGTGTCACTTAAGGCAGGAAGCTCCAGACTAAGAAAACAGCATGTTTTTATGCTCGGAAAAGAGCAGCTCATGTCTCTGTTGATCAGCATGAATAGATAGGACTGCTTTCTTTACAGGAACATTAGCTTGTAAAACCAAACTAGTGTTTAGTTGGTTTCTATGCAGTTACAGATGAAAACATCAGTGTATCATTGCGAGTTTTGGGGCCAAAAGTGATCTGCAAGGGTTTGCACAAAAGACTGTGATGTTGTGAAGTTGTGCAACAACAAGATGTCTTTTCTGTAACACTGTCTTCTTCTTCTTCTCACCGACAGAAATGCTCGAGCCGAGGTCAAAAGGCGCCAAACCTGCCAACGACAACAAGGTCGGTACTGGAAAGGGAACTCTGAGACTTCGCTCCAAAGGTCCAGCTACTGTAGAGGATGAGGTACGTTCTTCTGAACAGGTTTATTAACCCACAACGTTTACTGTGACAGCAAAAAAAAAAACCAATTTAATCACATACTTGAACATGATGTTTGTTCCAGCCGACAGAGTTCGAGGAGAAAGCTGTCAAGAAAGTAGACGACCTTCTGGAGAGCTACATGGGCATCAGAGACACTGAACTTGGTGAGGAAACATTTTCATGAGCCTTAGCAAAACTGATTCCTCTCTTACTGTGAAGGTTATTCGTTGTTTTCGGCACTCAGATGCCAGTTTAATAGATACACCTAGTTAAAGGTACTGCAGTCAAAATCTAGTGTTAGACTTTTTGCATCTTTGGGTACATAAGGGTCGGCTACGGTGCAAGTAATTTCATTACCAGGAGAGTATAGTTAAGCCCTGCTACTGCAGTAAAGCAGAAATAAAAACAACCTTCTTCAAGGTTTTATGAAAGGCACTGAGCCCTTTAAAGGCTGTAGTTTGTTGAACTGTGTTGACTGTATTGGCTTATACAGAGAGGTGCTTCTCTTACTCAACCTAACCTCAATGATATAAACAAAGACGGAAAAAATCAGGACAGTGCAACACAATTCAACAGCACCTGTTGAATTATAGCTTCCAAATGATCGTGCAGTTTATTGCAGGACTCTGGCATGAGACCACTTTAGTTTTCGTTTAGTAAGATGTGCAGTGGTGCTTGACAGTTTTGGATTTTCTATACTTCTGCATAAGCACGACATAAACATGATCAAATACAAGCAGATAAACAGAATCCAATTAAATAAATAAAACAAAAGTATTATCCTTGATCATCACATTGTTCCACCCATTTGTCATCCTATTGATTGAAAACACCTAATTCTAATTCCAGACATGAAATGTAATCATTTTCCTCAAAATATTGATTCTAAAGGGTTCACAAAGCGCCACTGTGAAATGCATGCAGTGTTTTCATTATTATTAATGAAGAGTCAAAGATCAAATGGGTGAAGGTCCAGGTTTCGTGTTTAGGTTTAGACTTTATTATCTGTGGCCTCACGCTGAGTGTTTTCCTCGAAACTCTAGACAAAAAAGCAAAACGTTAATTTATTGTTCTGCTCTCCTCTGCAGTTGGGGCTGTGGCAGTGGCTGCTGCAGTCTGGGGGAATATTGGATTTAAACATTGACTCACACTGAATTATTCAGGACTGACGGTACAAATGTGTGAGAGCAGGAACAGATAAAAAATGAAAATGTTTGCATAGCGAACGCTGTGTGACCAAACAGAGAGCTGTGTCTCATGTAAGATTAATTAACCGTCTGAACCCCAGTGTTTTTGCTTCTGTCACATTTTTAGTCACTATGTTCTTGTTTTTCACTGCAGTATGAAGTCCTGCACCTCTATGGAAACAGCACAACTATGGCTAGAAGTAGAGAGAACTCAGAAATGTATTTTGTGTCGTGGAACAAAAGAAGTAATGACTTAAATCATAAAAAAGAAAAAACAGAGGTCGAGCTTTTTGACTATTCCATCCATCCATCATCTATTCACCGCTTAAGCCTCACTAGGGTCATGGGGGGTTGGAGTCTATCCCAGCTGACTCAGGGTGAAGGCAGGGGACACCCTGGACAGGTCACCAGTCTATCACAGGGCCACACTTAGAGACAGACAACCAAGCACACTCACATTCACACCTACAGACAATTTAGAATCACCAATTAACCTCAACATGTTTTTGGACTGTGTGGGAGGAAGCCGGAGAACCCAAAGAGAACCCACGCTGCACGGGGAGAACATGGAGACTCCACGCTTTTTGACTATTCATTTTACAAATACGACATACTCCAGATATTTTATTACTTATCTAAGCATCCATACTTATCTCCTATGTGCTCTGTGTAAACACAGCCTGCAGTTCAGCCCAGTTCACCTAAAAATTCACTGAATTTTTGTCACATGACTGTTGGTTTCAGCGGAGCTACTAGTGGCTTTAGGGTTGCACCACGGAGCACAGAATTTTTTGGTTTTTGGTCAATTTTAAATGAGACAGAATAAATCTGAAATATGATTTTTATTGTGCTGAGGAGCATATAATTTTTTTTTTAATTTCTTTTTTGCAGTCTGGTTTGTGCAAAAAGGTTCATTTTGAATAAGACAGAATAGTGATTTAATTAAATATCACAATTTTAGTTGTGCCAAAGAGCACAGTATTTAACATTTTTTGTAGAATCTAGTTTGTGCAAAGGGTTTTTTTTCAGGAATTTTTAAATGAGCCGTAGAATAAAGGGGTTTTGATGAAATGTCACGATTTTTTTTTTTTTGCCACACGATTAGTACCAGCACCAATGAAAATTACTCTTTGAAAGTCGGGATGTCGGCTTGTTTGATGAGCTGAAGCTTCAGTTATTCCAGTAGTGAAGTGTCTGCTCTTCTCTCTGCAGCTGCTACGATGGTCGAGGTCGGCCGTGACAAGAAGAACCCGGATGAATTCGCCATGGCGTTAGACGAGACCCTCGGAGACTTCGCCTTTCCCGACGAGTTCGTCTTTGACGTCTGGGGCGCCATCGGAGACGCCAAGCAGGGAAGACTTTAAGTCTGCTGCTGCCCCGCACATACATTCACCCATAAATAACCACCCCTTCCCGAATTCACCTCCTAATACCCTCAGAAGCCAACTGGACAAACTTCAACCAGCACTGTCGGGGTGGCTGAAGTGTTCTTACCATCACTTTGTTCTTAGGCGTAGCTTCGCTCTTGGCTCGAGCGTCTCTAAGCGCTGACTTAAGTCGAGTGTGTCTCCGCAAGGAATTTAGCATGTCAGCGCTTTGGTGTAATCTTGTAAAGATATCCATGAAATGTGGAATGCAGTTTCCAGCACAGGACCTGCCTCCAGCGTGCTGAAGAGTTGGTGATTAATCCCAGATGTTGTATCAACCTTTTGTACGCCACCTCGGAGACACAATAGCTGCATTTAAAAGCTCATGATGCTGTTTGTCAGTCAGAACAGCAAGTCTAGTCAACAGGGGTCTGTCACACTGGTTAGAAATGGTACGTGCACAACCTTAAATTTAAAAGTTTTGATCACACTTTATAGCTGTGTAATTTTGAATATAGAGATGTACTACACAGCTTTTTATAGTCTCTTTTTTTATATGTGAAAGTGCTGCTGATTTTACAGCAGCAGCATTGTGTAATTAGCGTAATTATAGCAATTGTAGCAATATTTCTCTCTCCAGCTACCTTGTTATTTCTTTTGAGATCTTTCAAATGATAGAAAAACGTCAGCTCCGGCCACGTTGCTAATCATGTTTTCCTCTCTGTGCCTGAGCCTTCATCCATCAGAGAGACTGAGCAACACACAGAGTTTTGTGTTTTTCCTCTAAATGCCTTTAGCCAAGTTGACGACACACATTCCTTAAGTTTCTCCGTTCCTTTAGTCTGTTAACATGTCAAGAAATGAGTCATATGTAGAAATGCACGGCTTATTTTTTTTTTCTCCCCCTCCTGTAATTTATTTTATCATGAAAAATCATTATGCTGCAAGACATTTTACAGAGACGTGGCTCGGCATGAAAGCCACTCTGTGTCTGGAACGGGATCAACTGCAATCTGATGTCTTAAATAAATGCACTTGCATTGATGTAACTGCACTATCTCACTGTCAAACTGAATTTAAAATAGCGACTTGATTCATGTCCTCCTGCGGTAACTGTTTGCGGCAGTTGCGTATCGTTTGACAAACCATAAGGGATCACTACTGTGCATATACAATAAAATTTGATATACTGTTATTATCACCGCTGTGTCATGAATGCATCTGGCTCACGGTTAGTCAATACAACAAACTTTATTTGCACACTTGGCCGTGTACATGTATAAAATACATCAGGACACTTAACCAATGTTCCCATCCCTCATTTAAAGAGTTTTAACAAGGCCAGTAAAAAAAAAACGAGGGGTGGTGTCACTTCACGAGCAGCAGAACAAAAGGTAGATATAGAATAACTATACAGAAATTTGGCAGGAATAAATGAAGAATTATTATTTAAAAGACAGTGAATAAAAATCAGAAGTACACGATGAGTATTGTCACAGATATAACTAACGTACTGTAGAGGATCTTTGGAAGCACATCACTGTAGGTGTTAAAATATTAACATGAAATCCTGGATCTTTGCTGCTGGGCGAAACTGTGAACGAGTGGTTTAACTGAAGCAACTTAACATTGCTCTACATGTATTTGTGAAACTCCTGGAAACCAAAAAAGTGTAATCAAACAAAGCATTTTTGCTCTGTTAAAAACTTGGCATATTAAAAAGGTGAACAGCGAGTGAGAGTTAATAACAGACGGCAGTTAACGTGGCGAGCTGGAGTCGGTTGCGTCCTCTACAGACAGGAAGTACAGTAATATGGCATTTAGAGGAGTAGCTTACATGGTTAAAAACAGGAGTGTGTTGGAGAAAACCGTACGAGACAAGAAAGAAATACTGAAGCACCTCTAAGACGCCTCTAAGGGTTGGCTTGGTTCAGTCAGTGAGCTGCACCCCACTGAGCAGTGTATAAATAGAGTAAGGGGTTTGTTTTGTGGGAGCCCTGACGCTCCGGTGGAGGAAGTGTAGCCCTTACAGCCTGATGCCCGTCGCTGCCTCCTCACAGCTCGTCTCCGGTGTGGCCCTGCTTGAAGGCGTCGCCCGTCAGCTTCTCCTGAGCCTCCTTCATGCCGGACACGACTGAGGAGCAGAAAACATACGCCGACGTTAGTGAGCTTCATCTGATCCCAGCTTTTATTTTGAAGGAGCCAGCAGGTAAAAATCACACATTAACAGGATAATGATGATAATGAGGAGAAGGAGGACGAGGAGGAGAAGACGAAGGAGGAGGAGGAGGAGGAGGAGGAAGAAGAAGAAGGAGGAGGAGAAGATGAAGAAGAAGGAGGAGGAGAAGGAGAAGAAGGAGGAGGAGGATGGGGTAAAGAAGAAGGAGGAGGAGGAGGAGGAGAAGAAGGAGGAGGAGAAGGAGAAGAAGAAGGAGGAGGAGGAGGAGGAGAAGGAGAAGGAGAAGGAGAAGAAGAAGAAGAAGAAGAAGAAGAAGAAGAAGAATCTGGACTGCTACCTTGCTCTGCATTGCTGTAAAAGTACTTGTAGTTGGGGTTCCCGTTTTTATTGGTGATTTCAGGATGGACTTTGCCGCTGGGATCTGTGAGAGGAACAAGAAGAATTGAATCACTGCTTAGCTCACTTCTGGTTGGACTGTCTGCATATTACCTTTTTATGTCACTACAAGGAAAAAAACAACTCAGAGCAGCAACCTGCAAACTGAAAATCCTTGCAGCGGGTTAGACACATTTTTTTGTTAATTATCCATTTTAATCACGGTGCTCGTCTTCCTGTAAGCAAATGTTCCACCAAAACATTTCCACCTGTCAGTGTTTTAAGGTAAACAGAAGCTGCATCCGTTGTTGATCCCAGTGCATGTTCACTGTGACCGGTTTAAATAAATACGAACAAGCCACAGTGTTTTACTCCTTATGGAGGTGCAGCCAAACCATTACATACGACAGAATGAGCTGATGCAGAGAGACCAGCTCAGTTCACATTAAAACCTAACGAACACACAGTTATTTGTTTAGTCTACCCACAGGCCACGTTGTTCTTTTCAAATGTGCAGCATTATCAGACCAAAAGTACATTTTTGAAGAAGGCAAAAGTTCTCTTTGATTTTAAAAAAAGAGAAGCATTTTCTTGTCTTGTGTTTCTTGTTTCAACTTTTACAAATCCAAAGATATTTCATTTAAAGCTCCAAATATTCTCATTGGACAGACTGTAAACTTCAGACAACTTTTCTTGAATAATTAAAATTGCTGCAAGTCATTTTTTGTGTCACTTGGCTACTGGATAAATCATCTACGAACATTTTATCAGTCATTCAGGTCACGTTATCTTGAAAAAAAGCTATTAATTAAAAGATAACTGGATTTAATAGATTATCTTCAGTATAGTGTTGAAAGTGTTTGAGAGTTGTAACCAAACCTAAAGTTGTGTGACAGTATTTTAACATTCTACATGGTGGAGTAACACAGTTCCAGGGTGACTGTTTCTACCTGCTGTTTATTTCATACTTTGCAGTGAATTTACTCGTCCTTGATTTCAGCTTTCAGACAGTTCAGATGTTTATCCATCCTGCAGCATCAACTCATCTACATTCATTCTGCAGCAGAACAACGAGACCTAACATCCAACCAGGAACGTAAACGCTGTTTTCTGTGATCTCAACATCATGGAGACAATCTGGGATCAAAAGAGGAGATGCTGAATATAGATAATAGATGGATGGATTTGTAAACCTGTGCTGCACACGCTCAGTGTATGCCTACAATCAGACATCATTCAGTTACTGTAGCTGTTCAATCAGTCTCTCCAAAGGACTCCCAAACAGTGTTTACACAGAAAGGTGACTCAACCCCCTTCTCACCGAGGAAAAGAATCCGAGGAATGTATCCACCATCTGGGCTGAAGGTTTCATCCTTTGGCTCCTCCTCGTCCTGTTCAAATAAGAGAAAAAATAATCATTTACAAGCCAGTTGAAGCAACATGTTACTGGCAACGTGAGAAAGAATCAGCTAAATACACAATAAAGAAATCGGAGTTCATCAAAAACAAAACGTTTCCTCACCTCCAGGTTGATCATCACAAAGTTGTGTGCCAGTTCAGAGATGTCCTTGGATTCAGCAAATTTGGGCTTCAGTGCTGAAATATAAAAAACAAGAATACAATGAACAGTTATCGTACACTGACATCTAAAAAAGCATCCTAACAGTTATTAAGACGATATGATGACTTTATTACACTGACATAACAACATAGAAAAACTATTTCACTTTAGAACAACATCAACACTTTCAAAGATGTGTTTTATGAACATACCGTGTTTAAAAACTGTACAATAATAACCTCTAACTGTACAACAATCTGTGCAATATTATTGTTCTTAACATACAGATACAGTCGTCCTCAAATAAAGAAGGAAAAACACAGCTGTCATTGAAATAAGCTGAAACTGACAAAAGCAATAAATACAAATTTAATGAAAATCATGACATTGCTTTTGAATTGTGGTTCAGCAGAAATATTTTTTTTTTAAAAAACCCAAACAAACAAGCATGATGGGACCCGTAAACTAATATTTTGTTGAACCACCACGTTTCCATTACTTCATATTAAAAAGTCTTCACGAAAAAGGCTACGGTAAAAGCTAGCTACAGTCGTCGTCAAATTTATTCATACTCTCCCTTTAAAGGAGGAAAAAAACAGCTGTCACTGATGATGGGACCCGTAAACTAATATTTTGTTGAACAACACTTTGAGCCAATCACTGCAATCAAGTGTTTTCTGTAACTCTCAATCAGACGTCTGCACCTGTTGACAGGTGTTTAGATTTTGACCCACTGCTCATCAGCAAAGTGCTCTAATTTGTCCAGGACAGTTTTGGTAGTTTTATTTAAATTATTCTTTTCAATCACGATTCGTGGTTGATGGTGGCACACGCTCCGATGGGCTGGAAGTGGGCGGGACGCACAGGCAGCATTTGGCTACTAAGACCAGTGGAGGTGTTTAGGTTAGCGGTCATCACATGACTGTTTCTGCGAATATTCGGAGATCAAGATTGCTATCCTGATACTAGCACAGCGACCGAATATTCAAATACTCGGATATTCGGCCCTCGGATGTGCAATATGTGAGTTTCCACATTTTCTTGTTTAGTTTTTATTGTTCTGCTCAAGTTTTCTACACATTTGCACTCTCCCCTTATAACACTGCAAATGTCCCGCTGTGGAATCGTTAAAGGCTTATCTTATCTTATATCACAGTGCACTATGTAGAAGTTGAAAACAATGAATCAACACCTTGTGCTTGTTTAATTATGCACCCAAGTTGCTTTTATGTTCAAACCCCTCCAGCAGTGTTTCTAGTGTGAAGCCATGTTCAGGCAGGAAACATGTTGCTGGCTTTGTTTATCTGTTCCAAATATTTCAGGCACGCCAGATTACAAAACACGCTCCAAACGCCTTTAATTAGACCTTATGGGACAGTCTGAGTTTAGTTTTAGACTCAAGATTTCAGAAGATCCTCCTCTCTAAGTGGAGTTTCTTGCAGGTTGAAGAGACGATCATTGTTTTACCTTTGCAGGCTCCACACCAGCTCTTGTGGATGATGACCATGATGGGCAGCCCGCTGTCAAAGCAACCACATGAAAACACACATCAAGGCCAGAACCAAACACATTTAAACCGCTCAGCTGCACTGCATAGAAATCTGCACCTGCTGCTCTGTGAGAAAAAACCATTAAGTAACGACACCAGCTTTGTGTGTCAGCTCCAGTGTTTAGCAGAAATGTAGACACCAGGTTTTTTTTTTTCTTCTAAAAGCCGTTTGAGGCCTCGGGGCACTAAAGGTTGCTGAGCAGGAAGTGTTGAATGAAACATGCCGGCTCACCTGGCCTCGGCTTCTTTCTTGCCGTCATCCAGCGTCCTCCAGTGGATGTTATCTCCGAATCCTGCGGGGAGAGTGAATTAATGAGCACACCAGCATTGTGTAACCGGTATTATGTTTCCACAGCGGGGTGGGTCTGCCCTAAATACAGAATCAATACAAAGAACTGGGAGGAAAGGACGGCAAATACAGCTGAATGGCAGTAATTCAGTACGAGGCTGCTCCGACACCTGGAACCGCTCAGCTGGATCGTGTTTGTGTGGCAGCTGTGAGACGAATAGAGCTGCGACGACCAGCTGCAATCAAATATTTGAATAATAGAATAAATGGGATTTTTAAGGAAAAAATTCAAGGCTCTCGAATGGGAGAAATTTGTGGCATTTCTTGGTCTAACATGACTATAAATCTACTCTCTAGAGGTGTTGCGATTAAGCATTTTTCACTTTTTTCTGCCGTTTTATCGGGCAAGTGATTGATTATGTGTGAAAATAAAAGGCAGATGAACTTGATATTTAAAACTGTGTTAGCTGCAGTCAAATAATCAACACAGACTATATTGTGATGCATCTTCACCAAAGCTGTATCCTTCATCTCTTTTCATAACATTTAAATGATGTTCATGTAGTTGTACACGTGGCTCATTTGCTGGTGACTATTGTGTATAAAAGTACAAAGAAAGTTATGAAAAGCACAAGTCCAATCAGTGTTTGTTGTTTATATTACGTAGTGATGGAGAGCACAAATGATCTTGCTGAACAGCATCAGCGAAACCATTAACTGGAGTCATTAGAATGAGAAATAGTGCCTCTAAATGCAAAAACCATTAAATCTGAGGCCGAAAGTAAAATGTCTTCTTGAAGGTGGGGGTTTCATTTGCATAACATATCAGCTTCCGCTCTGTTAATGCACTCGGTTTAACATCAGTTAGATAAAAAAAACCTGCTGGAGTAGAAAGCAGAACAGTTTAACACTTAACCTTTTCCATTTGGTTTATTTTCTTGCGTAAATTAGAAGTGTGTTTTATAGATGCATCAAAAATGTGTCAACAAGAAAAAGGATTCCAGTTTCTTAAATATTTCCTGGTTTCTTTCCTCCCCTGTGACAGTAAACTGAATATGTTGGACAAAAGAACACATTTGTTCATTTGGGCTTCGGGAAATGCTGATCGACATTTTTCACCATTTCACCACAACTGATCGAGCAATCAGTAAAATAATCAGTGATGAAAATATTCAGAATTGCAGCCCTAGTTGTAAAGTTGCTTAAATATTGATCAGCAAAAAAACAAAGCGTAATTTCAAGTCAGCAAGAGTTGAACATTTCAAGATGGACATTATGGCATTTAAATAAAAATAATTGTACAAATCAGTAGAAAAATCCTTAGCAGCATCGATATCATTGACATATTTACAACTTTGAACACAGCACATGTTGTTGTTTTTCAGAAATACTCCACATGTCAGTGCGTTAATTGTAACACTGATTACTTTTTTTCTTTTAAGCAACACAAATTCACCTTTCTGCACAGTTCCTAATTACATTATTTATGTATGAATGTTTTATTTTTTTAATCTTACAGAGACTTTTGATCCCACTGACACAAAGCACTTCCTTATTGGTGAGAACAGGCTGAAGTTTTCTCAATCCAGCCTCAGTGGAGAAATCGTTAAACTAAATTTTGAGTGTCAACAGCAAAAATAAGTTGGTTAAGGTAACTTGGAAAAACTAGACATTATTAATCCAAGACAGGTTAAAAAACACACCCCTTCGGTGTGAACTACCTGAACAGGACACTGACTTTAGATCCAGGATACTGACACAAAGCCAGCTAGCTCTGCTCTGCTACACAAACAGTCAATGAAGCTTCACACAGAAGCCCTGCTCTAAATCAAACTTTCACCCTCGAATGTGAGCTCACCTCTCCCGCTGGCGGCCTCGACGACCTCCTGGAAACCCGACAGTGACAATAAAACCTGCAGGAACGAGAAAACGGCGACATTTACTAAAGAGGTTTTCATTTTGACCGGATTTTTTTCTCCCTCGTTAGCGGCTAACGGCAGTGACTGCTGAGTTAACCAGTGACCCGGAAGTTCAACCGCTACGTCTCACAGCGTTCCCTCCTATTGGCCAGCGTCACACGACGTCACATCCACACAGCCGCGTGCTCCGCTGCTTCGTCACATGGTCAAGTTAGACGACGACATGTTGGCAAACAGACCGGAAACATGCACCAAAACTCAAGTTTAAAAGCTCTTGGGTCGTTTTTGCTCACTGTGGGCTCATTTGTCACTGCAATTCAACGTCTGCACCTCTATAAAAAAACAGCACAACCATGTTAAGAAGTAAAGAGAACTCAAAAACGTCTTATCTCCTTTTGAACAAAGTTAAAATGTCATAGATCACACAGAAAGCGCAAATGGCTCTATATGCCATAGATAATTTACTACTTAGATTTTTACATCTACAAACTAGGTATTTCTTTCTGTACAGATTAAACACCACACTGTCCCAACTGTGTATATACTGTCAAAGTCTTGCTTTTCATATCTACTGCTCATATGTCGTTAATGTCTTTCTTTATCTTGACATATATATCTGTCTTTTTATTATTATTTATCAAGCACATTTCTATTACAGTTTATTCTATTCATATACTAAGTGTGTTCATACCAATCTGTTTATATTATTCATTCTGTTCATACTGTATCACATATATTACATATACCCATTCTGAGTACACAATGCATACAATACATCTTAGATAAACATATATCTTGTATACTCACATGCACTGTTTATACCATTAAGAATGCTCAACCTGAGTAAATCTTACCACATTCCTACTGCTTTTTCAGCTATGCCACTTGGACATTTGACATTGCACTGCACTTTTACTGCTTGTTTTGCACATCTTGTTAAAGCTAAATTGCATTTTGTTGTCTTGGTACTTGTACTCTGTGCAATGCCAATTAAGTTGAAGCTAAATCATTTTTTTGCACACCAGCTCTACAAAGATAGTTTATCATGCTGCATGTATCTTCCAATAACTTGCTGCTCTGTGTACTGTTTTTGTACCGTGCTGTATTTACTTTATTGATCAAATACATTTTTCTCTCTCCCAGTCGCTCTCATTTCTTTCCATACTTGTCTCCTATCAGCTCTGCCTGCAGTTCAGCCAAATATTGTCTGAATTTTAGTCACAAATGGCTTTAAGGTTGCACCAAAGAATGTAGATTTTGTTGTGTTGGTATGTTAGATAATCTGGTGCAAATGGTTTATTTTTGCAGAATTTTTAAACGTGACATTTAGCAATGAAGGGATTTCAGTGACACATCATGATTTTGAGGTTCAATTGTACAAGATCAAGCATGTAAAAGGATTGTTTGAAAGCAAATTAAGATAATTTGGGTGAAAAATAACATGAATAATAACATAAAATGCATTTATCAGGTTAAAATCTGAAAAAATATTGCTAAATAGTTTTTCGAGATTCTTACAACGCTCCCGGTATAACGTGTGTAAATCTCTTATTGTGAAAATCCCTCTCTGAAGTGTGTCTTATTGCCGCTGTCTTGACGCTGCTTTCAGCTTTGCGGCTTCATTTGTAGCGAGAGCAGTTTAACGGGACTGTCACCTAATACTTTATCACAGGTAAGCGAAAAATAGCTTATTTCATCATATTTAACTGAAACGAATTGTTTTATCGTGTCATTTGAAGTTAACTAGATATCAAGAGCAACAAAGACCAAATAGCAAGTTGGTGTAGCTTGTTTCTTTAGCCACAGTGCTAGCATTAGCTGCATTAGCCTCCGAGCTAGCAGCCTAACTAGCTATACTTGGCTTTAGACATAAATATAACTTTGAAACTACACACTTCGCATACTTTTCTTTGTCGTGTTCACTTCATGTTGGTCGGCATTTTCGTTCGGTTCGGTGTGGCTGTCAGCTTATCTGTTAGCAGTGGGTTAGCTTGTTGCTAACGTGTGAAGACGAGGATTATTGCAGCTCCTATTACCTAACTCCTGCTGTGACCATTGTATGGCAGCAACCACATGCTCTTCCCCAACCTGATCTGTGGAAAACGTGTTTTCTTTGGCTCTTGTGTGAGAAGCACGTGGGTGAAATAATGCTAACAGTGTTTTTTTCTTTTCTTTTCTTTACATTTATTTTACAGATCAGAACACTATGAATCAAGAGAAACTCGCCAAACTCCAGGCGCAGGTCCGGATAGGAGGAAAGGTACACTTTATTACTGTTATATTTCTTCTGTTGTTTGTTTTTGCAGTCATGCTGACAAATGTTCATCGTTTAACTTCCCATCAGTGTTGTTGGCTCAGTTGCGTGTCATTTTAAGGAGGGTGATGGCATTCAGGGTCTGCCAGGTCTTTCCTCCTGACCTCAGCAGTCCTTTTATGCTCAGGGTCCCTTCATTCGTGTGGCTTTGTTCAGATTCATTGTGAGGACTTCAGCCACACACTAGGTGGCGTTATTTGTTGTTTTTGCAGCAGTGAGAGCCCTTGTGCTTCCTCCCCCCCACCTCAGATCACACCACACTCGCTGCATTTACATGGACGAGACACTTCAGCTAAAAAGTTCATCACACTAAAATGTTACATTTCCATTTTTCAATCATTGCTGAGTTTAATCACCGATTCTCAATCAACACCAGGAGAAAACATTTTAACCTCCTTACTTTGAAATGTGTCACTTTAAATGTTCATTTTACGTTTAAGGTGCACAGGTAATAATACTAATGTCAACACTACAGCGACAGACGCACACATAAATAAGAATAAAAGATACAGGACTGATCTCATCTTAATGTATATTAATTGTAAAGGAAGCAAGTAAAACCTGAGTTACCATTAAGACAACCAGATATCACCAGATGGCAACCACACACCGGCCTCCTTCTGCACAACAACACTGAGTCCCTCGAAGCAGCCGACTGAGATTGTGTCTCTTACGTGGAGGTGGAGGGTGATACAAGGTTATGAGCTTTTTTTTCTTCTTTTTTTTTGGACAATGAAGCCCATTCCCTGCCACCATTCCCTATCAACCGCAGCCTCCGCTAGAACAGGTCTGGGTAGAAGGTTGTGGACTAGCACGCCTAGAGAGACTTGCATGGAAGTGACGGGGAAAGCAACAGAAGGCGAACGAGCTCCTTTATTATTGCATCTCTGTTTTGTAAATGTGCACGTTCTTAGGTGAATAATTTGCACATTCCTGCATATTGTAAACCTTTCTATTCACGTTTTTGTAACTTAAAATTCTCAGGATTCCCTACACTTGCTGTTTATTTGTCTTGGAACACGTTCTCTTACTTTCTATTGCAAAACATACTTTTTTTCTTTCAGATCTTTTTATTCTTCTTGAAAAACTCTCTGCTTGTTGGTGTTTATTGTGGTGCTCCAAAAAGGCCAAATCCAATTCCTTGTATGTGAAACTTACTTGGCATAAAACTGATGCTGATGCATTTTAGTAAAACTTTTAAATATTCTATTAAACAGTTTTGTTATTGATACTGAGGAAGTGTCAATGCTTCATCCTCCACTAATGATCTCAATGGCAGCCCACAGAGCAAGAAAACTCCTCATAGAACCACCTCAGTTGAAACAGACTGGCAAAATTGGGGAACAAAATTCACTCGGATTCAGAGGTAGTGCAAACCCTTAGATGATCCGCCTCTTAACCATTATAGTTGGAATAATTGTTTCTGCCCGTTGCTCCATTCTTTGATTGGTGAACTCTGTCAGAATCATTCTCTCCCATCAGTCCTTGCGTTGGACTTTCATCCAGTAGTTTTTGGCGGAGCAACAGGCACCAAGTTTACTGTTCTTGATGAGCTGTAAAGATCCACTTGCACTGTCCGTCTTATTTACAGGTTGCAGAAGAGCTATGTGCTGCTTCATTAAAAAGAGAAATCCAAAAATTGGTCCAGTGATATGTTGTGGGTACACCTTGGTAATTTTCTTGAATTGGATTAATTACATTTTCCTAATAAAATAAAAACAGATTAGAGCCTTCAGAGTGAGCAGAACCACTTAACGCATGTCAGAAAAAATATATATCCTGATTAAGGGCGGCTGTGGCTCAGGTGGTGGAGCGGTTGTCCTCTGATCTTAAGGTTGGCGGTTTGATCCCTCCACAGTCGACGTGTCCTTGGGAAAGACACTGAACCTGAAGTTGCTCCCCAAAGCTCTGTCGCCATTGGTGTGTGAATGTGTGTGTGAATGAGAAAACATTGTAAAGTGCTATTTAAGTTATAAGGGCAGTCCATTTACCATTAATTGTTCTGAATCATGTAGAGGCACATTTCATTGGATCATTTTGTTTAACATTCATGGAAACTATAACGTTGGAATCTCTGATCAGAATGATTTGAATCAAGCTGAAATAATATTGTCTGTGTAACTGCAGTTATTCATGTTCTTAAATACAAGTTGATTTACTTGACTGGTTCTTTACCAGGAGGTCCCAGATACTGTGAAGTTGAATCTGTGCTCTAAATATCCAGTTGAGTAAAAGCAAATGACAAAAAACAAAGTGTTGAAACAAACTGAAGCTACAACACTTAGCTTTATTTTCTTTATCTTATGTTTAAAAAAAAGGCGTCTGATTATGCAGCCACAACAATAAAGTTATTTCTGACCTTCTGTTCTGTAGCAAAGCTTTTTGAATATCCACTTCCCTTTCTTGTGGACAGTATTTTGCCTACTTGTGCATCAAAAGCACCTACTTTTAGTTTCACAAGGGTCACATCTAAACGGGGCTTCCTGCTGTTTTTATTCCAGTTGTACATTTCCTTTGATTGATGTAAAAAATAATAATAAGAATTTAAAGGACAAATTTGTGGCACTAGTCATCTCTAACTGATGCGATGCCAACATTACATTTACAACACAGATCTTCGTCATTTGTTGTGTTTAAATAAGTCTTGTGTTTGTAAGTAGTTCACCACAACCGCTTGTCAAGAAATTCATAAATTATAAATCCAAGGTAGGACGCCAAGTGTGACCCGGTGGTATTTAACTGTGTTTGACATCCCGGTTGTCTGATCTCCCCTTTTTTTTTCCCCGACACCAACACCTGTTTGTCTGTCCTCAGGGAACGGCCCGCAGGAAGAAAAAGGTTGTTCACAAAACGGCAACAGCTGATGACAAAAAACTCCAAGGCTCGCTGAAGAAATTGGCAGTGAACAACATCGCAGGGATAGAAGAGGTGAGCTATCAAAGGCGAACCGATGTCACTGTTGTACTGTTGTGATTTTTTATTTTTTTTATTTTGTCTCAGATTCCTGAATCTTTTATCATTGCCATGTCATGAGGCATAAGGAAAGATAAAAGACAGGGAGCGCCTAAGTAAAGCGTTCCCTCCGTTCATGTCATCATCTGGTTTATTTTTAGAGAGCTTTCAGCTAAAGAGAACTCACCACGGTTGCATCAGAGCACAAACAGAAAGAGACACTAAACTGATGCACAACATTTGTTTTGGCTCATGTCGTGGCTCAATGTGTGGCGTTCGTTACAGGAGATTGTTAAGATAATTATGGCAAATACATGTTTGCATTTTCAGCCTTTAAAGCCCTGTGAGTTATACTACTTGGTTAGCTGCCCGTTTCAGAAGCTGTGTTTTCCGTGTCATGCATCACTTTCACTTCCAGAACAGGCGCTAAAAATAATTTTGGAATTCACTGCAGACACGGTGCAGAATCCCGCATCAGGATAGACTCTCATCCAGATTGATTCCTTTTTCCTCTCAGGTGAACATGATAAAAGACGACGGCACGGTGATTCACTTCAACAACCCCAAAGTTCAGGCGTCTCTGTCTGCCAACACCTTCGCCATCACGGGCCACGCCGAGACCAAACAGCTGACAGAGATGCTGCCAGGCATCCTGAGCCAGCTGGGAGCCGACAGCCTCAGCAGCCTGCGCAAGCTGGCCGAGCAGTTCCCACGGCAATGTGAGTAGACACTGACAAACACACGGGCTTAAAAACACTCGCCGCCACAATGTCAGGGCTCTCTGAGGTCGTGTAATATGAATCATTTTCAGTAGAAGGTTAAGAACTCAGGAAAATAGCTTTATTTTATCAATGGCTGGGTAGGATAGTAAAAGAAAACACACACAGGAGCTTTTTTAAATCTGTCGTTATCAGAAGTACAAAAATCTTTGACAGTCTATTTTTAATATAAAACAAAAGTTATGCGCAGAAAAGAATATTTGACGACATAACTGAAGTCATTTTTGTATTCAGCAAGACTTTACTGATAGAAAACAAACTCTAAAATGTCACAAACATCTAAGGCAGCCAAAAAAACAAAAACAAGCACAAGAAAACACAAAGCCAACTAAAAGAATAATGCATGAAACGGAACAAAAAGGCAAACAACAAATGGATTGAGATGAAATCTTCGTTCCATCTCTTTCTCTGGTGAGCTCTGCAACAAAGGAGATTGAAGATCTAATCTAATGTACTGTTAGTGTTCTACCGTTCTGCAGCACAGAACGGTCCGTCTGCACCTCGTTATCGTTCTTCTGTGGAAGGAAAAAGTGATCGTACACCTCTCAGGTCTCGCTGTTGTAGGTTTGGGTATCTGCTTATCGATTCTCAATATTATCAGATTTTTTTGAGGGACAGATACTTTTCCATGACTTATGTTTATAATATTTATACGGTCCACAGTGTCCTCATGTGTCCTTCATGGCAGAGTTTTATGAAACACTGATGGATGAACTAATAATAAGTGATCACAGTGATGTTGGTCTCTTTTCTGTTTTATGTTGTTGTGTTTGCTTCAGCGACTGTACTGTAATAATAGCCGAGTCCAATCTCGTTCTTGGAAAGCATTTGTAGAACATTATTTACTAAATTAAGGTGATTGTTACATGACAATTATACAATTTGTGCTGTTGAAGTACTAATCAAGCAACTGTTGAGTTGGCTAAATGAAAACAATGTTCGATTTCATCAGGCCAAGATGGCAGTCAACTCGTAGGACTAATGGCACAGACAGATCACAGGTTGCATTAGTATTATAAACACTAGCACGAGTGACATTTGTTTAAGAACCAATAGGCAGAATAGAAATAAAACTTTCTTCATTATTCTGGTTGAATCAAAAGCGTGGATCTGCTTCCAGACGCCCAGCTCTTCCGGGTCCACACCTTACTGACTCAGCAGCAACAGCTGGTGGTTGAAGTTGCTCAACACACGGCTGAATATTCTGCCTCATGCGTGTTTGTGTACTCGCACAGCTTTACTCGCGGCAGGTTTGTGCAGCAGTGTTTTGTTTGTTTAGAATCAGTGGAGATTAAACGTGACCTCGAGGAACCGGTTGCAGCAGCGAGAAAAAACGCAGGAACTGTGGTGAAGGAGGGGAAAACGACAACACATCGAATATGAGCATTCAGAGAGTCGAATGATTGTTCAGAAGATGCTGATATCTTCCAGTCCAAGTCCAGCACACAGCCGGAGTGTCAGGATGGCTCAGTGCGAACTGGTTGCCCTTGACGTGTGCATGTAGAGGAAAATAAACCCAGCGAGGCAAACGTAGAGCAGCTTTTCCACTCGGAAACACAACTAATCAGGTGATGCAAAATTGTGCAGAGTCCAAAGCGAGAGCAGCACCTGACAAAACACCACAAAAGTACTTTTTAGTGCTACGTCGCCTTTGATCAGGTCACGGCAGATCGGATTGTTGTTTTAGCAGAAAAATAGCAGAACAGGAGAATCGTAAAAGGAATTCACTTTCTGGGTCAGAGCGATGAATTCACTCAATGAAAATAAAGCCAAAGTTGTAGAATTTCACAATAAAATACCTCAGAATCGTTTGATAAGAAACTTCTCATAAGTGTGCAGAAATATTAAAAGAATTTACAATTTAGAACGTTGCTCTTGATTAAGTTTGCATTTGGATTTTATTTTAGCAGCAATGGACATGAAAGCGGTCAAGGAGGAAACTGCAGAAGAAGAGGACGACGATGTACCAGGTAGGGATGCACATGGTTTTAATTGTGAAGTTTAAGTGTTGTTTATTTGGCTTGTAGGGCCGACCGTACAACAGACTTCACACTTCCTCTTTAAAATATCACATTTGTAGATTATATGAAGTCTGTATCCAAAATGACACCATTTTGGGGTGAAGCTACTGTTATTAATTATTTTTTGGGAATAAATGTTCTTTGAAAGATTCATTTTCACAAGTCAGTTGTAAAATATTAGAAACAATGGGGTGTTTTTTTTTTCTTAAATAAAGGATAAAACTCTCTCACAGTCTGCTTTCAGAACAAAACCCTGATTTTCTTTGTCGTTTTCTGTCTTCCAGATCTTGTGGAGAACTTTGACGAAGCCTCAAAGAACGAAGCAAACTGATAAATTCTTCTTTTTCTCCCCCCCCATCAGTCAACCGTTTTTAATTCTTTTACCTCTTGCGGACTCACAAAGTTCATTTCCTCTTGTGGGGAAGTGGTTGTTTGAGGTGCAGTGCAGCGTCTCTGGAGACGCGAGCCTCTTTGGTTCAGCCTGCCGCTACAACAACATGCAGAAAGGTTTTGATTTCAGTGATACTGTGGACACAGGATCTACACGACCGTCAGCACCCAAAGGACTCCAACTACGTTAGATTGAAGCTGCTTCTGTGGCTAGTATTTAAGAGATTGTTTATGAAATTACAATTGAAGTGAATGGAGGGTTCACTTTTCATTATAGTGGTGATTTTGAATTTAATAAAACATTTTTGGGCTATCAGTGTCTCTCTTCATTACTTGATTATTCACATTTGTTTTAGCCACTGAAATATAAATGACAAGTCAACAGTGTAGTATTTTCTGACATGTTGAGGACGTTATATGTAAAATATTTGTACATGATGCCACAGAACGCTCATCGTCATTTTCATTTCCTTGAATTTATGTAGCGCAGTGGTTCAATTATTAGTACAAACAAGCACAACTATATTGTCAAACCTTTAATTTTTACTGAAAACACTGAGTTCAATTTTGCATCAGTCTGAATATCAATCAGCAGTAATGGAAGAAGTTTTCAGATCTTTTACATCAGTATAAAAAAAAAACTTTATTTAAAATAAAATGCCAGCATTCAAACCTTTAAGTTTTGTCCACAAAGTATCTGAAAATATTGACTATAGTGCAGCCTGGTCTCAGTAATATGTATATTTCAGACTTAATACCATGTAAGAAGCATTTTAATATTGTATTGGGTCAAAATAGAGCTTATTTTGTCTGGTGTCATTAACATCTACAGTATGTTAGTGGTTATTTTTTAACGATAATCATTACAGGTGCAGTTAAGTTATTTCATAAAAATGTAGGTGACGAAAACTGCACCGTACAAGTCTTTAATTTGCACGAAAAGTTCAGAACTGAATTGTAAAAGTGCAGAACTTTACAAAAAACCTTTGCAATTTAATGCTGTTATTTTTAGTTCTTAATTGTAATTATTACTGTTAAATCTATAAACATGGAACTCTGGATAATAATACATTTAAACTATTGTAGTGGTAAAAAGTATGTTGAAACACAAGTGTGGTATTGATTACACAAATAATGCCACTTTTGCTTACTGATAATCATTTATCACATATAAATTCCAAAATATCTTTTTTATTTTATCTTAAATTTTGAAAATTGTTTTATTATTACATCTGCTGGTATATGTAAATGGGTGATAAAAGATAACTTTGCATTGTGTTTGCACATTACTTCAGTTACTGTACGACACATTTGTTAACCATTGTTGAGACGAGGTGTCGGGGGTTAACAGAGGTAAGGTGGGCTTTACTCATCACAGCGTTGTGCTTCATTGATCATCTCTGCTGTGCTGCATCACGCTGATCAATGGCTCCGTTGCCGTCACTCTGACAAGGTTACGGCAGATCAATGTGCCATTTTGGCTCAACACCGTCCGTTGGTTTGAGCCAAAATGTCCCTCAGTGAGGACTGGACCTCAGTGAGGACTGGTCAGAGCCCAGCAGTCTGAGAAGTGTTGAGTTTCACAGTTATATCAGAGCGGGAGAATACATGTTGTTTTCTGGAAAATAAGAGCGCATAGTTTAACCCTTTATGGGGCAAGTGACCATATTTGGTGACTTCCTTGGACATTCAATACATCCACCCTGTGCCTCTCCTTGAGGTTGAGGAACCACGTGCACTGTGATTTAGTTTTTATATTAGTGTCAGTATCACTACCTCACGGAAAATGTCACTAAACAAATGTTCCAGGCACTTTATAGACGCTTTGTTACTGGTTTGTATTGAACTCCACTTTGACTTTTTTTCTTTTTTAAGATTAGTGCCACTAATACCACTACCCCAAGAACAATGTTACTAAATGAACTTGCCAAGCACTTTATAAATACTAAAATGTTTCTACATAAATGGTTTTTGCAGTTTGTTACTTTTTCTTCTATTTATTAGAAATTCCCTTCTTTCTAAAACCATAGTTACCATATATGGTAACTTATTAACCTTGATTTGCAACATTTTTTTTTTGAAGTTACAAAAGTAAAAATATATTGAAATATCCTTCAATAACACCCTAGGATTGAAATTTTCATTTTCCAAGTATATCAAGGAGTGCCCTATAACGGGTTAAAGATAAGTTGAAAAAATGGTGCTGAAATCAGCCATTATGTCTCAATCAAATTATATTATATGGTGTTCAAGATGCAACTTTTAAAGATGTGATGGAATTTAATACAATTTAGACATATTTAATGTGCAACTATTTGAATGTGTTGCACTTCCCATGTATAATTTTGTCAGTTCTGATCCTTAATAATCAAAATTAGTAAAGTAATTACTAACAATCAAGATGTTGTAATGCTTATAAGTAAACGATTCTTGGTGTCATAGGCCGCATAGTACAGACAAGCAGCACATTGGCTGCAAGTAAGTTTTTTAATACAAGATTAGTTGCATTATAAGTACCTCATAAGTGTTACTGTAGACCACATCCTCTGTTTAGAGTACTCCTGCAGAACCAGAGAGGGAAGAGGGAATGACAGCAGAGAGAAACAGACAAACAGAGTGCAAGTAAGCTTCATAATGCAAGATATTTATTTGTAACACAGTATTTTAAAACTGTAGTATTACTGTGGAGCAGAGCCAAGTCAGTGCCACTTTGCTACATCACACAATGATAATAAGCATTCAAAATAGCAGATAAGTGGTGTGAAACACAGATGGCTGTCCTCACTCCCAACTCCGACACCCAACTGGTCTGTCCAGAATGAAACCGGGTGTTCCTTATCCAGTTTTACAACCATCCACACCTTCAGGCATGTGAGTTTTTGAGTTGTTAATGACCTATTAGTCATGTGTTTTGTGGGGAAAAAAATATTCCAGGGACTCCCCGTCTGTCAGATGAAACCGCAGAAGCCTGTTTGATGGGAAGTAAGATGTTTTTAAGAATGTGGTCATGAAAGTGGTCAGGAAGAAGGAAACTGCAGAAGCTGATGCACCAGATACAGATGCAGATCATTTTCATTTTGAAATTAAAGTGATGTTTATTTGGATGGTTTACAGTAAAACAAAACAAAAAAGTTTCTTCTCAGTAAATTACCACATTTATTGATTACATGAAGTTTGCATCCAAAATTGCCCCAGTTTGGAGTAAAGTTGTTGTTTTGTCATTTTGTGGTCATGAATGTGCTGTGAAAATGTATGTTTTCACAATAGAGTTGCAAATAATATTTTAATTTACACTTTATGAGAGCTATTGTTTACAAGTCTAATATTAGATAGCATTTCCATCCTAATTATGCTGAATGTGAAACAGATTTTCAGTTTTGTATTTATTTTTTTGTCTTTCTTTACTTGGCAAAGGGAGAAGAAGAAAAAAAATGTAAATTGTAAATCCTACATATCATACGGAAATCTTTTTTATTATATTCTTTTTTTCCCCTGCTTGCCTTGTTGGGGTATATTCTTATATATTTATGTATTTTGTGTTGCTACTGTGATCAAACAATTTCCCTAATGGGTCCTCTGTTTCAAGAAGTCTTGTACAATTTAATATAAATGTCTACTACCCTCTACAACCATCTGGCTTATCTGTCAGTGATGTCTGTCCTCAGAGGAGTGTCCCTCATTCAGTTTCACAACCATTCACACCTTCAGACATGTGAGTTTTGGGTTGTTAATGACCCATTACCCATGTGCTTCGTGGTTTAAAAAAAAAGAAAGAAATTCCCGGGACTCCCAGCCTGCCAGTTAGACCTGAGGAAGCCCATTAGACGAGAAGTAAGACGTTTTTAACAACCAAAAAGTCCTGCTGTGTTAAGTGCGCGCAGGAGTTTTATTTTGAAAGGTGCCACCGGGAGCAGCAGGTTTCCGCCGCGGAGGACTTGACGCTGCTCCTTATTTTTCCAGTATTAAACCTTGGGGGAGGGATCACGGAGCGCTGTCGCACAACTACGGCAGACTACAAGCTGTACTTTCCGACTTGTGCTGTTTGAGTGAGGCGGGCGGCGGAGGGTCCACACGAGGATACGCAAAAATAGCTGCGAAAGGCGATTTAGGTATGACGGCCGCTACCGGGGGGGCTCCGCGGCACCGTACGTGAAGATGAGGATTCCTCCGGTGAGTAACTGGATTTGTTTTCATGACATTTCACAGCTCGCTTGTCGCTCTAACGTTACACACCGCCATTGCGAGTAGTGATGCAGACCAAGTGAGCGTGGATGGCGTTTTTTTTTGTTGTATGTGTGTGTGGCTGCTTAAAGGAAGGTGCCATTTACCGTTAATAGTCAATTTTAACGTCAATTACACAACACCTTTGCGTTGCCTAGCTGTGGCTAAACACCGTAGCGGTGCGACGGGAGGTGAAGCACTTTGACTGACTGTGTGAAACGGGGGGCTGAGTTAACCTGAGGACGGAGGCTTCTCGGTTCCCTCCTAATGGTTCTGACTGGCCGTTAGCCACCAAGCCCACCGACTCAGCGGCGGTGCGACTGTCCGTCAGAGCAGCAAGTCGCTGCCGTCACTCGGCGCACGACTGCCCGCTGAAACGGCTGGAGGGCTAACACCTAGCCGCTCCACTCCTCCGCTACACCCCGTGCTGCTGTTTAGTTATATCAATTGGAGTCTAAAATTCAAATTTAAACCACACACTCGGGTGGAAACTGTTTGGGAAACTTAGTCGTGGCCTTTGGAGGGTTTGCTGTGGACGCTGAAGTAAGCTAGCAAACCCTGCTAATACAACTGTCCAAGTTATGGTGCAAACAAACCCCCAACTGTTGTCATTTTATTTTGCCGCTGCACCGTTTTAACCTGCTCGCTTTAATAACAGCAGCAGTTTTTTTCCCCCCGTGTGTTTACCAGGTCTACCTGTGGGTGATATTTATCCAGCCAGGCTGTGTTTGGCCTGCAGGCAGCAGGCACAGCCACAGTGCCACTTATGGTTGCATAATCCAAGCAAATGGTCATCTATCTGCTCCTAAGAGTTGGTTTGGTGGTGCCATGCCTTTTTGCATTTACCTCATCGTTTGGTTTTTCCAGGCCTGAGTCAAGGTCTGGAGGTGGATTCATGAAGAAGTGGGCCTGTCCCAGAAACACCTTGAATAGTCATCAGCAGGGAGAGAAAAAAAAATGACTCAAGAAAGAAGCCCATCACATCATATCAAAGTGTACTTTTTAAACGCTTAGATTTTATAACAGTCATAGTCTGGTGTCAGATGGCATCTCTCCAACGTGGACTGATGCTGGATGTAAAACACATACAAGACATTGGATAAGCTACAAGTTTTCAGCACCCACATCAGACCACGACTGGCTTCCAAAGTAGTTGTAATTTCACAAAACTGTGCTGTAAACCCAGATTGAGGTGAGCACATGCAGCAGATAATTGTATAAAGAGCTTCTAGTAACAAACGTTGGACAGTGAAGCTCAAACATCCAATCAACAATGAGGACAATGCATTTCTCAGCTCAATTCAGTTTTATTTATATAGCGCCAATTCACAGCGTCAAACATCCCAGGGCACTTTGTGTCACGACAAAAGAGGAACACAACAAATCCAACAGTTTCCTTTGAGCAAGCACTTTGGGAAACAGTTGTAAAATTGCCTGGAGAGGAATGACTCAAGGTGATAATGGGGGTGGATGAAGCTGTCGGGTGAGGGATCTCAGGACTGCGTTATAAGTACTTAATAAGTGGTGTTGTGAACCTCTTAGAAGAACATGAATTTTAACACTGAAGAAAAAGCTGCCAACAGAATCAGACTCAGAAAGGGTGGTCATCTGCCTCGACCAGTTGGGGTGAGAGTATAGGATAGAGAGGAAAGTTCAGCAAAGAGTAGTTAGTAAACCTTTTAATAACATATTTTTTCCCTTGTAACAGTATTTTCATCATTGTTGTGTTACTCTTCCCCAGTAGCGAAGCCAAGTCAGTTTTGATGTTAGCTAGCATCTCCAGCCTGATGCTGGGTGTGAAACATATACATGACATTCGATAAGAGGTGACTTTACGTGATAATGGTGGTAAAACTGTAAGGTGTGGAGTCTCAGGACTACTACCAAGACCATCTTCTCTGTTTAGAGATGACAGCAACAGGAAGAACCCTCCTGCAGAACCAGGTTCAGTGTGGAGAGCCATCTACCTCATCTGGTTGCGGTGAAGGGGAAATGATAGCAGAGAAAAACAAACATTGAGGTGTTTTTGGTGTGAAACTGTCAGATGAAGACCGTATTATAAACACCTGATAAGTTGTGCTGGAGAGCCAAGCCAGTGCCACCTTAACTAGTCATCAGCAAAGACAAACTTAAAATAAATTTGTGACTAAAAAGAAAATGCTTGGACTTTATAATAACCCTAATTTACTTCTCTAATATTAGACTACATCCCCAGCCTAATGTAGGAAGGGAAACGTTTATGGAACATTTGATAAGTGTTTCCACCTAAAGCAAGAGACGATGATATCCACCTACCATCCTCCATCCTCGGGTGGGATTAAAATCCACAGGGGCTGATTGAGTAGAGCGATCCAACAGGCGCTCATGCAAAGACAGGCTCTCATGTGTGCAGAGACTCCCCAGATGTAGGTTACTGTATGCTTTCAGAAAGTATTACAAGTCTGTCCCTGATGGCAGCCCAGCAGCCTGTCTCCCTGCGCTGCTTTTTCTGTCTTGTGGTGGTTAAATGTAGATCAAAACATAAGGGAGAAAGGAAGCTCATAATAGCTTTTGACACTTGCTGTGAAGCACGGCAGCACTTTCTAACAAGAGGACAACTACTCCTTTCTTTACCTTTCCTTTTTCAAATCTCACTGGATTTACCTGTTCAACTTCGCCTGTCAAAGAAATTATCTCATTTTTGAGGGAGTGTGACCTTTTTTTTTGAGAAAACAAACCTGTGGTGTGTTTTTTCCTTTTATGTGTTTTGCTTTTATTTCTTTAATCTCAAGCAGTGCTGCAAGGAAAGAAAAAGCTTACAGGAGGAGGTAGGACAACTCCCAGTGTACTCCCAGTCAGGGCGTTAAGACATTACATAATAATGTGTCACTCAGTCATGCGATCATGTTGTTAGAAAGTGATGTCAGTCCATTCTTCAGGAGAGGAAGCGATCATTTGAGGTTTCCTGTGTTCACCCTGAGTAGACGGCGTCTGGAGCACGGCGGCGTTGGCTATGGATCTGAAAGCGCTGTTTATCAGGATGTGAGCTCGCAGTCCTGGGAAGTTTTTAGCATCAGACAAAAAAAATGGGCAGTGTGGAGACGTAGGTCAGATTCTTCATTTCTTGAAAAGTTATTTTTACGCTGCACAGTTTGCTTTTATTGTGAGAACTTTCACAAGAGGGTTTCCCCAAATACCAAACCTCCAGTTAATCACACAGAAGTTCTCAGCGTGGGGCTCAAATTAACCGTCATTTTTTACAGACGATTCATCCATTGATTATTTTCAGGAATAATCACTGTGTTTATAAATTGTTTAGCATTTTAAAAAAAGGGTACAATGAACAACTCATTATTTACATTAGTTGTTTAGTTCATAACATGTAATAACAAATGTGAAAGCAGCTTTATTGCTTTTTCTAAACCCCTACTAATGACTTTAGTCCAAAAGCTAAATATTTTTCATATACTGTCATATATGAGGAAGAAAAGCAGAAATTTCTTACATTTCAGGAGGTGAAATTAGAAAATACTTGGCATTTTTGCATGACAATTACTTTAAACTAAATAGGTGCAAATCTAATCAGTTAATGCACTTTCTGCAAATATTTGGCATTTTTACTTTAAAAATAAGGGAAAGGAATATATGCTGATCTAAATTAAAATAGCTTCTGGTCATTTGATTGCTGATATACTTTAATTAATTCATTATCAAGTGATTTCAGCTCCATTGAAATGTACCAGTGTGTCAGAAAAACAACCTAATAACCACCTTCCTGCATTTCCTACTTGGTAAAGTCAGTATGTATAAAACAAACAAAAAATTATTTCAAGAAAGTGAAACGATTAGCATAGACCAGGACACAGCGCTGCTCAAAAACACACTAAAACTTCCAGTGCAGCATCATTCTGATTGTGTTGACTTAAGGACACCCAGGGTGCACAGTGATGTGTATCTCAGCACCCTCCCCGATGCAGTAAATCAGCCAATAGCAGGCCTCCTAAGTTTTGCGTCAGGGCTGCATCACACCATTCATCAAGGTTTAATGCACAGCTTGTCATTATTAATCCCTCTGAAACCCCTCTCTTCATCCCTCAGCGCAGGAAATAGGGTTCAGATACTTGCCTGTGATATGAATAATTGTATACTGGAGGGCATTTGTGGCATTATTTCTACATGGTAAATAACAATATGAATACATTAGAAAAGGTTATATTTAGAATGTGAAGAGATGAATGTATGTGGAGAGCAGGAAAGGTCAGTCCTGACCTTGGGATCAGTATATGACAACACATTTTAACCTTTTCTCAGCTCTCAGCAGCATCACATGGCTTTCATCATGTCATGACATTGGATCCAGTTTTACTCCAGAGGCTGAGTTACAATAATTTCCTCACACCTATTTAATTATTTACATGAATTGAAATAGATTAAAGCTGCAACTATGGATTATTTTCATTAGTGATTAACTATAAGGTACATTTGACTGAATAATCTTTGTATTCTAAGTGTTAAAACTCTCCAATCACAGTATCTCTGAGGCCAAAGTCAAGTTAATAAATGTCTTGTTTTGTTCATATTTGCTCTTTTGACGTTAGATCTTTATTTCTCCAAAATGCATGATACAAGTGTATATCTCAAAATGAATTATTTTTTCTGAGCTTTTCTTGACACTGTAATCATTTTTGTAATTGTTGTGGTTTGTTTAGGTTGCTTTATGTGTGTATTAAGAAGAATTACTGTAAAGTCTGAGTGTTTATTGTATTCATGCTACAGCTGCAATGACTAATCGATTTGTTTCTAACTAGTGAATTAGTCAGTAACTACTTTGATAATCGTTGAGTCATTTTTTAAGAGTTCAAACAAAGTGGAAATTCTCTGATTCCAGCTTCTTTAAACTGAATGTTTTGTGGTTTCTTTACTTCTCTGTGACTGTAAACTAAATATGTTTGCGTCATGGACAAAACAAGACATTTGAGGACGTCATCTTAGGGTTTTAGAAACACCGATTGACATTTAATAGACCAAACAAGTAATCAATTAATGAGGAAAGTAATTGACGGACTAATCAACAATGAACATAATCATTAGTTGCAGCCCTAATTCTCATTCACCCGGGCAAACCCATCAGGGAGCTGCATGACCTTAACTTCTTTCATGTTGTGGTTTATATCATCATTTATTTCCAAAACAGCTTTCCTTTTCCTGTCTGTGTGTGCGTAATGCAGCCATCAGCTGGTGACCCCTTCTAACCGGGTTACTGTACCTCTGGAGCGCTCTTAAATACATTATGAGCCGAGACTAAATCTGAACAGTTACGCAGGACATTTATTCTTAATTTGACGAGAATATCTCTGGTCGTTCTCAGAGTTTAGATGAACTTAAGGCCACAATTTTACTCTTGAATGACTTTATGCACGCTGGCACACTTTTTTTCTTTTTTGGTCCCTGAGATATTTAGCATCATCATATCAGGAAAGCACAGCTGGAATAATATCATTAACGGATATTTAAGGGCCCCCATGCCGCCGAGGCAGCATGCACAGTACCTAAATCCTGGAAATGGTGCACTTAGATGCTGTTATGCCATCATTAAGATCAATTTCTTGCTGTGACATATGAAAATGCATCTCATGAAATAGGTTTTTTTGGCAAAACGATAAAGTGCATTTATGTGTAACTGAAAACCGAAGCAAAACTCAGACAAACCAAGAAAAGGAAAACATCTCAAAATATTGAGCTTAACGGATCCGAAATTCAGTAAATGTCTCTGTATATATACTAAAAGATAAATGTCAAACTGCGCTAATGATGGAGGATTTCCAGCTGATTGGCGAGGAAGTGAATGCAGCTCCCTGGAAGGAAACAACAACAGGAAGCAGAGTCTCGTTCTGACAGCGAGGACTTAATGAACTGTTTTAGCATTCCGGTATGTCCGAGCTTCCTCGCTGTTTATGCCCTTGTCTTATTTAATTTGGCTGCCATGCCAGGATCTCCAGTCAGGCATGCTTTATCATGTTAGTAGTCTGTTGGGCTGTTTTTATTATTAGCATGTCTGGCTTACACTGGAGCCTGTAGCATGACTGTGAGGAAATGCAGTTTGCTTGATTTGAAAAAAAAGAAATCTTTTGTTTTGTTTTCTGTCATTTTATCATTGTGTTTTGTACCTATACTTCTCCTGTCAGTATACATCTATTACGTTGTTATTACACTGAGACACAGGACTGTAGCAGAAGAGGCAGAACTCATTTCACAATTCATTCTCTGTGCATTGACATCTGATCGACTCCAACTTTTTATTTTTTTTGGACAACCAATGTTGCTCCAGTCAAAAATTTTAGTCCACAAGTCAATTAGGAGATCAACACTAGATTGCAATTTTTGTATATATTAATCAACACGTGTGTGGACTCAAAAATTATCATTTTATTTAGAAAATCTTTGTGTCATGGGCATTTAAAAGTCTTTCCAATAGCTGTGTTGTTTCCTTGGAAGTTGTGATTGACATGTTTTTACTATTTGCTTCTTTAGATTATTATTTTATATTTTTAATTAACATTACTTTGGGAAATTAGTTTTCACTTGGACATGAAAGAGTCTTTTAGGGGGGTAAATTCTTGTCAAAAAACCAGAATTTAATTGACCATGATTCAATTTTGTAATAAAAGGAGATCAAGGGAGTTCAATACTTTATAGTCATTGTACATAAATATATTGCACAATGTATCAAGGAGTAGTGCTTAAATGATGAAGCATAGTTGATTTGGCTAATTAATGTTAAACTGATTACAGCTTTAATTATGAAAGTCATACATCAAGTAACACGAGTCTCCAGTTGTGCCAGCAGCGCCGTACTTTGGCACAGTGGCCTGTACAAAATTTCATGGGAATTCCTCCAGTATTTGTGGAGGTTTCATTCAGAACAACTTTAAGATCTGGGCTCTGTGTTAAATTTGCACACGTTCACTCTGTAAGTCAGCTCATATAGCAGTTATAATGATCGTCAGGTGAGCTGCACTGTCACACACAATCTAGTTCTCCTTGTTTCGCCTGAGGCCACGTCACTTGCATCTTTTGATAGGTTTTGATTAGTCATTAGTTGAGCTGCAGCATGTTTGCACACATTTTCTAAAGTATGTGTAGCTGCAGGACCGTTTTCCTTTTTTTTTTTTTTTTTAAATTCCTGCAGACTCTCTGACTGACACTCTCTCTCATGCACATATGTCTCTTTTAAAGCATCTTTCCAAGTTTACATGTCTAAAAATACAACTCCTTCACGCACTTTGACTAAAGATGCATTATTCAGCGCCTCTGCAGAGTAATTAAATCTTAATCAGGGATGGGCTCCTGTCCTCGTGGAGGCGTATCCGTGTGTTTTTGTGTGTGTGTGTGTGTGTTTTTTTGTGTGTGAGTGCACCGGCCCACAGTCCACTGGAGCTGCTCGGGCTCTTAAGGTGCAAGACTATTTTAGAAGTCTTTCATTCAGTTTAGAGGTACACTTCTCCGCTAAAGTAAACAGTGCAGAGGTCGGATGAGGTGAAATTTTGGCGCTCAGATGTTGCTCCCGTTCAGTTGTCTGTGGAGATGATGTGAAGATGATTTACTCTCACCCAACTGGATCATCTCACACTCTTTAGGTTGAGTTTTTTGGCTGTTGTATTTTAAAAGCGGCTCATTATTTTCATGCTTTGTCCTGCTGTTTGACTTTTCCAACACGTGTCATCATATAAGTCTCTCTCTTGGTCCATAATAGTTTTTTCTATTGCTCTGCCGAGATGTCTGCAGCTTTAATTAGCCCTGCTTCACATAAAATGCAAAAATTAGAAACTTTGAGTGTATATCTTTCTTAACAGGACTATTGTCAGTTATAACAAATTTAAATCAGGACTGAGTAGGTAAACAAGCAAATATATTGTGATTATGAGCAGACTGACAAGCTTCAGAACACCGAGTAGCAAAACTAAATGTCTGAATATATTCATTATCTGTATAACCTTTTTTATATGAGGTTGCTATGATTAAAATTAAAAAACTTTTAGAGGTTGTCATCAATTGCAGCGCTCTGTTTGCATCAACTTGGTAATGAAAGCGTATAATTAATCCAAAAAAGTGCTCCACACTGTTTAATTATTTAAAGAAAATCAAAATGCATGCAGACAAGGGCTGCCGTTTAGCTCACCTGGTTGAGCTGGCGACCCACGTACAGGGGCTGTAGTCCACGATACAGCGGCCATGGGTTCAAATCCTGCTCATGGCCCTTTGCTGTAACTCCTTTCCCCACTTTCCTGCCTCTCTCAACTGTCTTATCCAAAAAGGCCAAAACTTTAAAAAACCCAAATGCATGTAGACAATACATTATCACTGGCAAATTTTCAATAATACCCAACATAATAATTATGAATCTGTCATTGGGTTGAACTAAGTAGCAATGTTAAGTTGTTTGTTTCCCACAAACGTTACCCTACCAGATACGTTTTCCTCAAATATTAGTGGTTCGTGTTATTTGCATTTTTCAACTTTTTACGCTCCAAAAAATCTGTGAAGCGATTTAAAAGTAGGGGTGTAACGGTACGCAAAAATCTTGGTTTGGTATGTTTTCGATATGCAAAAACAAGAAATACATAACGTTGAACTGCTTCTTTTTCTTCTTTGCAAAATTAAGAACTGGTTTACTGAACAGAGTATGACTGTTTCTTTTAAGCCTGTCAATACTGCTGCAACTGGCTGTAACCCACTAATAACCGAGTAAAATTTGCAAAACAAATACGCCAAAATAAGTAATGATAATAAATGAAAATGTACAGTATTCTGCAGTCATTCAGAACAGGTTGGCGGCGGCCTCCTTCCATCTCACGAGACGATGCACCATGTTCAGTCACTCGCACACTTCTTGGCGTCACTAAACAAGCCAATGTGGGAGTGGCAGTCTTTTTGACATAAAGATGTGTACGGAGGCTTCTTGATCTTGTTGGGAAGACTTGCGTGTTTCCCTCTTTCGCCTTAGATGGGCACACATACTGAAAATTTGTGGTACAAATATGTGTCCTGTTACACCTCCTCTATAAAGGTTTACCAACTACTGTTCACATGAAGAAAAAAATAAATGTACTACTCCAAAGTTTCATTGAGATTCAGTGATTTGTGGATAGCTCTTGTGTAGGAGTTTCCCACCTGCATACATTTAGTAGTCGGTTACGTCACTGTCACCTGCTGCAGAGTGGAGCAAAAATAAATTGTTTTTAAATCTGTCACAGTTAGTATTTACTGGGGTGACGTCACTTGTGTTGTGCTCAAACTGAGTCATCACGCTCCGTCGGGCCTGCCTAGAGGTTTGTAACGTGCTGTGATGAATTCAAGTTGCTTTGCTCGTTGTCTTAATTTAAAGAAGCCTTTTGTAGAGTGTACAGTTTCCTCTTACTTTGATCACAGCGGTCTCCTTCAGCCTTGTTCTTGGTGCGACTGAAATGATATGACCTTAAATACATACTACATGTGTCGCCTCCTGTCCTGCACCTTCGCTGGTTTGTGCTGACATCACGCCCGAGCTCGCATCTTAAACTAAGCAGAAAATGTGTTGACACTGCTCCTTTCTCCGAGGCCTTCGCTCTGCGGAATATTTGGTCTCTGGTGTAATCCCTGGTCGCTCCTGTCCTTATGAGAATGACCCTGAAGTTCAGCCTGGCTGTTACTCATTTGCAGCCGCGCGCGCACGCACACACACACACACACACACACACACACACACACACTTCACGCCCCACCACATCACATCACCACGCCAAGGTCTCCTCATCAGCAAGGACAGACTGAGCAGGTTTACTGTGCAGTAATTCAGGCATCAGCTGCTCTCCATTCATGGTTTTTGATTGCGTTGTCGAGTAATGGCCGACCGTGTGTGATAATGTGCAGCACACATGATAAGCTAGACGCTGCACTGTGCTATCAGTTGATGCAGGGTGTTGTTTATGAACCGTAATGTCCCAGACTTATCTGAGATTTTGCTCTGATTCATCAGCAGCAGCGACAGCAGCAGCAGCAGCGTGATGGGTGGAGACAGTAACACTGAGCTGTCTGATGTAATTCTTTATTTCACCATAATGGAGTGTGGTGTGGTGAAAAATAGGACTGCAACTAATAATTATTTTCATTATTGTCTAATCTAGTGGATATCCTCTCAGCTATATCAGTTTTAAAATAGCACAATTTTCCAGAGTTTAAGGCAAAATGTGCAAACATAAAGACATTCAGTTTACTACCATATACAGTAGGGCTCAACAGTTGATTGATTTCCAGTTGTGTTTTGAAACAATAAAATTAGCAGATCGCAAAGGCTGCAGTTTGGGATATGCGTTAGGGGTTTAAACTGTTGTGTCTGAGGTTTTACACATTTCATGCTGTGCTCCTCGTGGGACAGTTACTGTTCTGATGGTATCTCATGTGTTAATGCTCCATTACTGAAGTGTGCATATTGAACTGAAGTTTGAATTGTATTGTATTTAAGTCCTTATTTTTTAGTTGATGGAACTAGTAAATATGTAGCATCTTGTCTCTTCATTCTAAAAGTCTTAATTTGTATATATTTATATTTAAAACCACCTGTCTCGTATTGTGTAGGTACCGCTGTACCACCAAAACCGCCTTGAAGTCACCGGACTTCTGGGAGTGTCGTGTGATATCTTTCCTTTTAGTCCTGTGGGTTGCTGGGGGAGACTTCGGTAGATTGTTCGAGGGCGTCTTGCAATGTCCGATCAGATTGGGATCTCGGTAGTTTGGATCCCGGGTCAACATCTTGGGCTCTTTGTTGTGGTTGTGCAGTTTTTGCGGTGTGGCGCAGGGTGCATTGTCCTTCTGGGGAATGCTGCTGATGGGTGATGCATGTCAATGTAACATCCGCATGCATGCCGGCAGCCAGCAAAGCATTGCATTGATCAGTGTTATTCACCTGTTTAATATTGTGGCTGATCATTGTGCATGCATGTGCTTCATACATGTAATTATACATACATAATATAAATATGATGTAAATGAAATATTACAAGGTACTGTGCAAGTTTCTAAAGCAGCTGCAGGTGATTTTTTTTGTGGAACCTGCAATAAAGGAGCATCCTTCATGATCAGTGCTGTTGCCCAGTGACATCCAGAGCTGAGTAGAGACACTTCTCACCCACAGTGAGAATGTGATTTATTATAAATGCAGAGCAAGCACTCAAGCACTTTGACAGACATTCAGAACATCTAATCGACCTTTACTTTTCTACAGTATTAAATTCATGTAGGCATATAGGAAGTTCACCTTTTTCTGCTGTAGAGTCACTCTTTGTATCAGCTTGTAGTGCAATCAGGAGTTGAACTCCATAGGCTTTGCCACATAAGTTGAGAAGCAGCTTTTTACTGAATGGTGTATGCCCTCTCTCTCTCTCAGGTGTGGGCGCTGGGCGCTTGCCAGACTGGGTGAAGTGAGAACTAAGAGGGAAATCCGCTGAGAAAAAGACACCACCGGGGACTGCTGAGGAGGACCTCTGTGCAGGTGAGGACTGACTGGGAGGAGCACAGTTCATACCGGCAGCACACCTGAGGCAGGCCTGCGTAGATCAGCACTATATGTAGAGGATTCCCATTGAAGTTATAAAACAAGCAATTCAGTATTGTCATCCACACTACCTGGATCACCCGCAGTACAGGGCAGGCTGGGTTTTACACAGGACTACAGGGTAAACTTGTTGTAAATTTCACTTGTGATCAGAATTTGCATGTTATTTTCCTATTTCAACTACCTTTCAGACATGAGTAATTCTCTGTCAGATCAGATATGAAAAGGTACCGTCAAAACAAAAAATGAAGTCATATACCTTGAGCATAACCTGCAAAGGACTATTTTGAATTTCACGTTTGAGCTTGATTCCATCATTCAAACTAGCACACAAATGTTTTGTAGGAGGACAGGCTTTCTTCCCCCTCACTTTACTATTTCACTCGACCAAAACTAAATAAAATGAGGACATGCCATGAGAAGTTTAGGAAAAGTAATTGCAGTACTGTTGGCTCAACTTTGGCTATGTAATCATTCACCTTTTCATGAATGGGATTGTCATCTAGACCTGAAACGAACTGTGGATTAAAGCAAAATTTATCTGCAACTATTTTGATCACCACAGAATTGTGAGTTTCCTGTGCTGTGACGCTTTGTAAATAGACTTTTCCACTCTTCTGAAGTGGATTAAGGATGGCACCTTGGGCAGGACCATTTCCACTAAAAGCTCAAGCAGTTAATTTGTTAAATGAGACAAGACTTTTCTTATCCTGGCTGTCAATGCAGTCCCAGATCAGTTAATTCTCACCAGGAAATTTTCCAATCAAAAAGAAAGACTTCGACCGTGCTCATTTTTCTCTGTCATTATCTCCGTGACCCCAGAGTGATGACAAAAGAGAGAACTGCTTGGGAGGGGAATGAGAAGTGAGAGCAAAAGAGACTTAGAGGGGATATTTCTACTCAAACAAATCATATTGAAGCGAGCAGAGACTAAAGATACGGACAAGGAGATATTATTCAGGCCTTGCGGGACATCTACATACAGTATGGAAATGTGAGTGAACTTAATGTTGAGGACATGCTCCTCCTGCGTCCAGGTTCACACGGCCGTTGGCAGGGTGGAGCTTCCTGACCCATGGAGAATTATTTCCAGGCCGAGGCCTTCAACCTGGACAAGGTGCTGGACGAGTTCGAGCAGAACGAAGGTGAGGTTCTGCATAAGCTTTAACCCTTTCTGAGTTTTTTAAATTTTTTGCTCCTGTTACATTTTTACTCACTGTGGACTCATTTTTCACTGCAATATAAAGTCCTGCACCTCTATAGAAACAGCACAACCATGGCTAGATAGCAAGAGAAGTAAAAACTGTCCTTTATGCTGTATAACACAGTTATAATGCCAGAAATCACAAAAAAGAAAAAGTGGAATTTCTTTGATTTTTTTTGTTTTGCAAAAATTAAAAAACCTGGAATCAACATTGTACCCCTCAATGTTGCCATTTAAGAACACAGTGACTCTACACATTGGAGATAATAGATATTTTACAACTTACATTTTTACAACCTCTACAAATTAGGCCTTTTTTTTTTTTTTTTTACACTACTCTGCACATCAGCTCTAGAAAGATAATACTCAATGCAGAATGTGTCTTCCATCAGCTTGTTTTTCTGTATGCTGTTTTATTTATTCTTTTGTACAGAATTTGGTGCAATCACATTTTTAATTGTAGTAGAATAAAGTGTCTGAGTCAAGTATCACCATGTTAAGCCTATATTTGGTTAGTTTTCCTGATGGAGCTGCACGTTACACATGAGGGCGATTCTTCTTTGTGACTTTGATAAATGGTGTCATTTTAGTGATGTTGGGGGTTGAGAGGGTTAAAAGATGTGGACAGAAGACAGTCAAGTAGTGAGTCATTGTGCTTGAGGAAAGATGGATTTAACTAGGTGTATCTGCAGGATTGAAGTTTCTTTAGAGCCGTCATTAGAGTGCCATTATGCAACCCTTGTGAGTAAATCATCAAGGTGTCAGACAATCAGCCACCGCCCATTGAGTTTGAGTAACATTCACAGGTGGTGATTGAGGGCGGGCAGAGAGGGAATAGGACTAATTGGATTTTCCGTTTCCCTTGTGCTTTTGTAAAACTGTGTAATTGGTGCAAGACAAGAAGGTTGTCTTTTTTTTTTTTTTTCATCACGCTTAATGATCACAATAAGTAAAGAAATTGTGTTAGGGCCTGTTTGAGACAGTTGTTTCACAGAGTTTATTTATGGTAATTGTAAAGTAAACACTGCGTCACTGAGCTGTGTATCTGTAGACTCTGAGCTCTCCAGCACAAATGGTTTGCTTATTATAGAGGAAAGACCGCTCTTTTTCTAGATTTATGGCAGAAAGAAATGCAAGTCCTGCTGATTCTTACACACAGACTGTATTTTAATGGTACTGTGCTCTCAGTGTGTGTTTTGGCTGTGAGTGATTATCTGTGTCCTCTGCCAGAGATCCAGCTTGGAAGATTAACTCCATGTGCCTGAATGTGTGTGTTTGAACCTGGTGCGGCTCGTACTGAAACAGCTTAGCATGAATTCCATTGGAGGGAGGAGCACGCCCTTCAGAAGCTGACACGGCTGTGTGAGGAAGTCATTTTCTATAGATATTATAAGAAATTTCAACTCGTATTACACAGCATTCATGTGTCAGCTTGACTGATGGTTCCCAGGGGCGAGCGAGCCATTTGGCCCACTTTCTCAGAATTTCCCAGTCCATCCACACGCTAATTTCCCACTCCATGCCAACCTCATTTCTCAATTTGTCCCCTGGTTTGTTCATGCCGTTTTAAGCTCTTTCGATCACCTGGGAGTGTGTATCTTTGTATCAGTTCTCTGTGGCGGTTCATGTGAGGCTTCCTGGCCGGCTTCTCTAAGGTTCATGATCTCTTTACCAGTAGCTGCTTTCTCTGATTTTATTTTTCATGTCTGCAGTGTCACAAGAAAACTGCAAATTATACGAAAAAAAGATTTTGTATGCAGGATATAGATATAATGAAAGTGTGTCTAGTGAAATGATTAATTTACATGTAGTTGACAGATAAAATAAACTGTTAATTGTCATATTTCAAGCAAGAGTGGTGAAAAAGTGCTGCAGATCTTGTTTTAGCTTTTGAAATGCAGATTTTCTTTGTCATGAAACCAAAGAAAACATTTAAAGACATCATCTTGAGTTCCGTTAAACTAATGATCACTTGATGCTTTCTGTTTTTTCTGTGAAACAAAAAATAAAGAGGAAAAAATCATCTGCACATGAAATGGTAATGAAAAAACATATCAGTTGCAGATCTAACTGAATCAGTAGATATCTTCTCACATAAAAAGTCAAATTTTCCTGCAGTTGAGATCCACACAATCCTCAGTTTTCCTTCCTTCTTTCACCACAGATGAGACGGACACTCCCATTCTCTCAGATGCCAAGTGGACGCAGATCCTGGCCCCGCCGGCCCACATGCTCTCTCTGAACCCCGCGCTGGCCCACGCAGACCTCAGCCCTCGGGAGAGTCCCCTGCCTTTCAAGACCCTCCCCGACTCATCCTCCAGTGCCTCTCCAGGAGCCGACCCCAAAAGACACCCTGGTCCCGAACCTCCATCCTGGGTAGAGGAGAGGCCAGCAGACGTCCACAGCCCACCGCTCCCACAGCCCAACATCGGCAAACTGGTGGGCACAGACGACCTCTCGCCGCCCACTGTGACGGCCTGTAGTGCCGTTGAGAACGGCTGCCCAGGCAGCCCACAACCGGACGGCCTTAGCAAAGAAATAAGTACTCGAACAGACATCCAGCCTGGTGCTCCTGACCAGGAGGCTCAACACGAAGAGATAGCTGCCTCAGGCGGAGGAGGAGGCTCTGCTGTCACTCACACTCACTTTACCTTTGAGGTGGGATTAGGAGAGGAGCAAACTCCGTCGGAGAAAATACATCCAAATGTGGAGCACACAACACAGAATGGAGAAGGCCTTAAAGGAGAGAGCAGTACAGCTGTTTTACAGGACTTTGATTCAGAAAGGCAAACTACAAACTCAAAAGAGGACAAGGGAGAAAGTGTGAATGGGCGGAGGGATGTTCAGGTCGAGAGTGAGTTGGAGGAGAACGGTGTTTCTCCTCCTGAGAGGGCCGGAGTGGAGGAGAAGGAAAGAAGATGTGGTCCAGAGGGACAAATAGACCTCAGAATAACAAACCTTCCCAATGGTTTGGAACAGGACAGTGGAAGCAGGTCCAAGCCGAAGGAGACAGAAGAGAAGGATGAGGAGGAGGAGGAGGGCTTTTCTCCTTCTCCTGTCCCCTCCAAAGAGGACTCTGTAACTGAGGAGAAAGAAATGGAAGAGAGCAAGCAGGAGAGCAGCGATGGAGGAGCAGTGGGGTCCGGTAACGTCCAACCAAAACTCAACAACCGGCTACAGCCAGTCAGTGTTCCTTATGGAGGAGCGCGACCAAAGCAGCCGGTCAGCCTCAAACTCCAGATCCCACAGCCGCTGTCGGGCCAGGTCCAAAACCAGCTCGGCCCATCTGCTGTCAGCAAGAACAAAAACCTTGAGAACCAGTGTCGGAGAGGCACACCCTCGGAAACGTTGCCCAGTGGGCCTGATCAGAGTACAGTCAGTGTGAACGGAGACGGAGTTGTTCACTCTCCTTCCCTGATGCCCACAGAGAGCCCAGACAACGACGTCCAGGCAGGCCAGCAGGGCGCTCTGTGCAGGAAACCCGCCAGCTCCCTGGGAGAGGTTGCCCCTGTGTGGGTGCCTGACTCCCAGGCTCCTGTCTGTATGAAATGTGATGTCAAGTTCACCTTCACCAAGAGGAGGCACCACTGCAGGGCCTGCGGCAAGGTCAGTGGTGTGCTAGAGCTGCTTTAATGTGGGCCTTGTAACTAAGCTAGAAGCAGTGATTATAGCAATATGCCTTGTATTTCTGGGGTGATTTTGTTGCTTCAGGATGTTTTTTTATTTTTATTTTTTGTATTTTTTTTTTATAAATCTCCAAATAGTAGACCTTGTTCACCTTTTTTCTAGTGCAGCTACACTTAGAATCACAAGTTAAAGAATGAACATTGAAGGTTAGTTTTTAAGGTTAGCCTCTCAGACACACAAAGACCTTATTTTACAGGGATGCAGCCACAGTGACACAGAAATAAGAAGGTCAATCAAAATAAAAAGTGCCTTTTTTCAATAAAAACAGACAATACACAGGTCTAATGCACACATGAAAATCAGTATTATCAGTATGCTTCCACTGCTTCATTTCACTTGCACATTACATAAAGAAATATACATGCCCCCTTTCAGGAAGTATCATATGTAGATTTTCTTTCTCTTGAGATATCTTCTAACTCCTGAGAGTAATCTGCTGTCCAGTCATTTCTGAAGTCAAACATTTATTGCATGTAGAACACAATATTGTATTTTTGTGAGCACTCAGCCACTGATTTCGTCTTTGCTTTCTTGTAATGGCTGTGCATTGGCTTTTGGTGAATTTGAAGCTAATTAACTGGGATGCATGAATATCAATGTAATGGTCAAGCTGTGGTGGTTTAATTTTGCATTGATGAACATAGTCAGACAAAGTGAACCAATAATACAAGTGCTAACACACAAGGATGAATAAGTGGTTAATAAAAGGCAAAAAGGCGTACAAGGAGATGAGCAACATTAAAATATTCTGCAAATATTAAAATACAGCCACATGAGTGACTCTAAGAGGCTTTAGTAGACGAAGGAGGTGAATTAAATGCAGAGCTTTGATAGATTAGTTTCTATTTAGGCCTTTCTTTGCAGATAGACTCAGTTGGTGTGCCGCTAGCTTTCTAACATTATGGCCCCCACATATGTGGCATTGTGTCCGTGCAGTGCTTTAAATTGAAGATGTGGTCGCTGACACTGCACTGGAAAATCGCCGGACTGCTACTTAATTTCCCATGGTGGTAAACAAACACACACACACTGCCACTTGAGCAGGGAGGAGCTGGCACTGCAGTAATACAAACACCTGCACTGAGGCGGCAAACAATAGACGCAGCGGGATCCTCACAGTGCTTCCACCACCACAGTGGTAGATCCACAAACCAGATTATGGTGGAGCTGTGTGGCTCTGAAATTAAAAGGATCACCCACCCTCTGTCTAATCATTTACTAAATACATGTTACTGGATAATGATGTGTAATGATGTGCTAATCCATTGAAAGTAAAGTGTCTTGTACACAGCTGCAGCTCATTGAAGCGCTGGCCAAGTGCAAGAAATCAATATCCATAAAATGGCACATTTGCTGCACGTTCAATCACAACTTCTTTTCAGCTCTTCACCTTTTAACATTTTTACAGTGAAAGTATCGTGCAGTTCTTGTGCTCTGTGCTCCTTATGTGAAGGATTGTGGTGTGAATGAAATGTTTGTGTGTGTGCTATTTTTAAGGTGTTCTGCGCGACGTGCTGCAGCCTGAAGTGTCGGCTCGTGTACATGGACAGGAAGGAGGCTCGTGTTTGCGTCACCTGTCATTCTGCTCTGACGAATGGTGAGCATCATTGCAAGTAGAAAGTTGCATTTGCATATTGCATTTCTACACACAGTAAATACATAAATGTGAAAATTTGAGGAGTAAGATAAATAAATACGGGGAAAAAGGTTTAAAATAATGGCCCACAAAGGAATACTTGTACTTTTTTGCTCTTTTTTTTTGTTCCTGTCTTGATATAAATAAATTATTTTCAATAGGAAAAGTGTTGCAGCATTTTTTATTTATTTTTTTGTCAGAGTATTGTATGCAGTATGTTAATGGGGCATAGCTGCTTTATAAATAGACCATTTTCACAGCAGACATTTTGACAGTTCAGAACAGGAAAGGCACAGGTGGAATTAATAACATTAACTGTGACTGCATTTCAGTCCAGACTCACTGCAGTGACTGACTGGGCTTCTTATTGGATCACGGCCTCATTAACAAAATTAGTAACTCCTGTGTATTTTGTACTTTGACAAGTCAAAGTGGCAGCTGTAGAAAAGTCTGTTTCAGCTTGAGAGGTAAAAATACGAACACTGTGACTGACCAGTAGGAATCAATGTTTTTTTTGTCAGGGCTGATATCAATACAGATTATTGGTAATCAAGAATAAAACTATATTTGGGACTAGTATACATTCAATGTTATACATTAACGGGAGCCTTTTATTCATTATTAAGGCTTACAGTAGCTGAATATATACGATAGAATTAGGAGCGATGACGTCAGAGCACCATCTGACATTAGGATGCTCTCCTCTGTTTGATGAGAGATTGATAGTTTAATTGATTGGGATTGCAGTTGTATCTTGATGTTATTCTCTGTGGTTTTCTTTTAGTTTTCTGTCACTTCCGCTGTCTACTAAGGCCCTTATCTTAGAGCATTATTTCTTATTGTTTTCCAGACACTGTTTCTGAGTCATCTGTGGCTGCCTCCTAACTCAGCCACTAGCTGTAAGCATAGTCTTAGCGACTGTGAAAATAAATAATTTCCTGATTTGTGGAGATTGCTGTGCTTCTTGATCATGTTTTGCAGGTTGTGTCTCTGCCAAAGAGTCGTGTCTGTCATTTAGAGCAGGTTGATAAAGTTAATTTTACTTTAGAAAGATGTCAGGTAGCGTAAGCCACAGATTAAGAGGCACAGCAAACCTCTTAGTGACAGCCTCAGCCTAGCACCTCAGCAAAATAAGTTAAAGCCGCACTGACACCAACAACTGAATTATTGGGGCAATAACCAAGACATTCCTTTAGACCACAGAGTAACAACAGTTAGAGATCGGGCTGCATCTATGATTGGACAACAGAAATAAAGAGAGATAACAGGAAAAGTCTGGCCCAATAGTCGGCTCGTCCAATCATCAATTGATGGTCGGCTCGTCCAATCATCAATTGATCCCTACTGACCAGTACATATACTTATGACATGCACATTTAGATTTATGCTTCATAATGTTTACTAATGCTGTTTTCTGTCTCTGTCAGCTCAATCATGGGAGACACCGACCACTACAAGCAATCAGAGTCCAAACCCCAACAACCCAGCAGAGTACTGCTCCACCATCCCCCCACTGCAGCAGGCTCAGGCCTCTGGGGTGCTCAGCTCCCCCCCTCCCACTGTCATGGTGCCCGTAGGAGTCCTGAAACAACCTGGCAACGAGGGTACGACCTTTACCAAGAACAAAAATACTCTTACAAATCTAATTTTCACCTTTGGCCGTGTCATCCTGTCCTCAGCCACTTTAAAGTAGTACTTTTTATCGCTAGTTCGGACTTAAAAACACTGTTTCAGTGCGTCTGTATGAGTGTTGTGGGGAGTTCAAACAAAACCTTGAGGTAAAATGTAATTTTGTGTTTAGGGTCGCTCTCGCGGGAGCAGAGGAGGGTGTGGTTCGCTGATGGAGTTCTGCCTAACGGAGACACGGCAGAATCACCCAAACCTGCGACCTCCAGCGCTACCCCCTCTCAGTCGCTGGCCATCTCCACGTATTCAAATAAATCCTCCTCTTCTGAGGCCTCAGAGGTAGGCTTGGCACGCCAAACATTCAGCCTCAACTAATGCTATTAGATTAGCTTGTATGGTCCTCTGTGACTCACTTGAGGAAGCCACAAGGAACTCTTTCTGTGCAATTCTTGGTGGTTTAGTGGTCGTGTCTCAGACTGTGACAAATAGGCAGTTAACAAAGTTTTAAAGACACATTCCTGGTTGCATGATCAGAATTAGAAATCCCTGTGGATTTACATGCATAAAGCTGGAATGCAGTCGCTATAAGCCAACTTACTGTATGTGAATAATATGTTAAAGTTTGCCTCACAACAACAAATTACAGAAGAGCAAGTTGGAGTTGGTTGTTTCTGTGGTGGCGGTGTGTACTCATTGAATGTCAGCTGTCAGAATGATTCACGGCCTGTTGAACACAGTGTTTGTTTAAATCTCAGATGGCCTGATTATGCTTTGCAGACAGAGCATGAGCAGAAAATCAGACTTTCACATGTGACAGTCAGCGTGACAGTTCTACTCTTGATGAATTCTTCTCAGGAGAAGATGAGTCCTTTTAGTTCACCAGAAGAACGTGTAAAGACATCAATTTACAGGGGCTCCCGCTGTCCTTTTCCTGCTGTTTTCATAGCACCTTCCAGTGTATCAAATAAAAGTAGCTTAAAGGCAAAGGTGAGGGAACATTGAGTTCAGGCCAGGAGAAATAATAAATGGGCATCAGTTTTACATTTTACTAGTCACAGAGTGTACCACTGAGCTCACAGTTGCATGATGTCTGGTGCTGCTATGGGGAGAAAACCTGCCAAAATTACCTGTATTTTTTGATTAATTTCTAACAAACTGCTCATGTGGATTTAGAAAGAGGTTTGGTAGGCAGGTAGTGTTAAAAGAAAAGATTCCATCAAAGAGTTTCACTTGTTCTAGGGCTTGACATCAGGATATCTATCATCTGCAGTATCGATGTTGATTAAGAATCTTTTGAAGTGTCCCAACTTTACAAATGTCAGCTTAATTGTTTTCTGGGGAATAGGGGACAATGCCCACATTGTAAAAACGACATTGACTAACTATCACCTTTTAAAGTTGAGAGGTGAATGTGTGAGCAAACAGTTGCCTGTTTGTACATCCAGCAGACACGGAGCAACATTAGTATTCATTAGGAGTTGTGTTTCTGTCCACCTAATGAATGTAAGTCTAATTTTCACTCTCTTTAGCTGGTTTTTGTCCTTTTTAAGTCCTGAGGGAAGTACAAACAAGTGATAAATTAAAGCAAATGCCTCAACCCTTGCCCCCCCTGCACTGTGAGGGCCTCTGTTATTCTGTCGGGGGCATTTTGCTGGCATAGTTTAGGACCATTTGTTCCCTTTGAGAAAAGGGTCACAGCAAATCAATACAGAGTTGTTCTGAGTGATCACCTTTATCCTATGATGAAACACTTCTATCCCAGTGAGAGTGGTCTCTTCCAGGATGACTGTGCATCCATTCAAAGGGCACAAGGTTCACTGAAGGGTTTGATAAAAATCAATCATACACTTTAACTGAACAAATATTACTGCTTCTAACCAAGAAGCTGGTTTGTGTTGTTTCAGATACAGATACAGTTTGATAAGCATAAAATAACCCTTCACATGCACACATGATTCGGCTCTGTAATGTTGTTGTACCATTTAGTAATTAAACTGAGTCAGTTCAGTAAACAATTGCATGTAAATGTGTATACATTCAGCATGATAGAGATTGTAGCTGGAACATGAAAAATATAAATAAATGAAACACTTGCAAAGTAGACAAAAACCTAAAACTTGCAAAAAACAATAAATAAACAAGCAAACTATACATAATATGCGATCAGTACAAAACTTGAATATGAGTGCTGTCTATTTTGTTACAAATAATTGCCTTAAAGCAGAACATTTCTGATCAAAGCCTCTTGTGGAATAGGGAATTCTCTCTAATTTCCAGTGATGTAGAAGATCTTTACCCCATATCTTAACCACCACGTTATTGTTTTTATCCTTTTATATTTACATTATTTTGAAGAACCCTGTTGAGACAGTAGATTTGTAGAGGCACCTGTCTCATATGAGGCCCAGCCCTTAAGTGCACATTTCACTGTGATTATAGGTGCTTCTGGCCAGACTACTAATTATTATTATAGGGTTACTCCATCTTAAATCATCAGGTGTCTTTTTTTCAACCATCTCTGATTGTTTGAAGCGTTTTTTACGAACCGTGGACATTTAAAATGCCATCTGTGAAATTTTACATTGACATCAGTACTTTCAGAGATTAAAAACATGGAAGCAATGGCCCTACAACCCTCGTTTAGCACATTTTTTTTCATGCATTAAATGTTGAGGCTGTGCTTGGATGACAATATCTCAGGAATTATTATAGATTAAAGCTTGAAATTACAGTTATTTCTCATCATGGCGTTGAAATAATGTCTGAATGTGGGTGAGGTAACATTATCAATATATGATGTCCAAAGTGACCAAACCGACTGACCAATGTTATATGTCTGTAACCAAAAATATTTAGTCGTCATGAAAAGTTTCGTCTTTGAGTACACATTACATAAACTGATAATGCATAAGTCAGCTGGTCATATTTGCATGTTGCATGTCACAACAATAATAAAACAAAAAAACACATTAAGTACTTTTCAATTTCAAATACTTGGTCACAAAAGGGAAAAGTGTTAATTTTGTCGAACTTTTATAAATGATTAGGCCGTTATGACAACTTGTCCCACACAAACTAAAAGGTGGATCCAACATAGCCTCAAATTTCGATGTGCTGAAAGTGGCAACTTTTAAAAACAATTATTAAATGTACAGATTTTTACAAAAATCTTTATAATTCTACATATGTATGCGATAAAAATTCAGGCAAATTGTGGCTGGTCGAGCAGAAATTGTTCTAAAAAAATCAGATGATTCTGCGAGGAGTCACAGCCCACATGTACTGACGCTGAATTTTTACATTTCCCTGTGTGCTATAACCTGCAGTACATCTAACTCCACATCTCCACCCTCAGGCAGCCCATACCCCAGTTGCCCCGGTGGGCAGCCCTGTGGGCAGCTCCCTCAGTCTGATCCCGGAGGACGGGCTCCCTCCCATCCTCATCTCCACCGGAGTCAAAGGAGGTACGGGAGGCCACATCACAGGTGCTTGCCCTCATCCTCACCATTCTGCTGCCTGCTCATTGCTCCGTCAGCTGCCGTGTTTGTGCTTGTTAATTGTGTTTCTTGTGCTTTATATCACCGCTCATGTTTCATTGCCAAGAAGAGAGGGGTAAGATTTGTATGTGGGAGCGTTGTGATGATGTTTAAACGGGTGGGAGGGCTTCTAGCTGCTTAACTCGACTTGGTCGTCATTTTGATGTCTGGCTTCACTTATAGTATAAATCCTTCACCATCTCCAACACTCCCTTCCTCCTCAATTGTCATTCTGTCATCTCCACTCTCTCATCCTCGGTTCTTCTTATTATCTAACTTTTCCTTGACTCCTTCCTCTGTCTGTCTCCTTTTCTTCTTGTTCTCCTTGCTCTCCACCTCCTTCTCCTTCTTTTCCTTCTTCTCCTCCTTCCTGCCTTTCTTCTTTCCCTTCTTCTTGTTCTCTTTCCTATTCTCCTTCCTCTTCTTCCTCCTTTCCTCATTCTTCTTTGTCTCCTCCGCCTCCTCCTCTTCCTCCTCCCGCCTTCTTCTTCTTCTTCTTCTGCTTCACCCCAACTCACTTACAGATTACGCAGTGGAGGAGAGGCCTTCGGAAATCGTCCTCATGCAGCAGTTGGAGGAAGGAGGTCCAGACCCGCTGGTGTTCGTGCTCAACGCTAACCTGCTCGCCATGGTCAAGCTCGTTAATTGTGAGTTACATTTAAAGCACTGATTTGGATGCATGTTTGGAGGAACAGCAGCGAGTGTGCAGACCTGCTTCGAAATTCATAATTTAATGATGACATAAGGGAAACTGTAAAATACATATTTGCAAAATGTGCATTTTTAATCATGCCTGATTTAGCCTGCGGAGTTCTTCGTTGCCCCCTTTTCAGATGTAGACTGTGTAACACTGTTTGGTGAACCTTTGTGTTTAAGTAGTAACAGCTTTGCTATAAGACTTAAATATTACACAAATATACATTATGCAATATTCAGACCTGACAAGAACATTACAGAAACAGCTGCAAAGCTCAGACAGTGTTTGGTAGTTAGTGTGCCATTAAATACTAGTAGTTAGAATGTCTGTTTGTGCAGATTTAACCTTGTGCTTGTGCTGTCTTTATCGTAATCTGAAAGCATTCGATTTAGCCTTGTGTTAAAATCTTATCAAGATGTCGTTGAGTCCAGTCAGTTGTTACTTTCATTACTTTTATATTTCCTTAGAGTTGCCACACTTGGTGTTGATTTGACTTATAATATAATAATAATGACCTTATTTCTATAGCACTTTTTAAAAGCAGAGTTACAAAGTGCTTAACAGAAAGTACAGAGAAATGGAGGATACTCAGGAAAGCATTGTAGCATCTGCTCTCATCAGCTGAATACATCCTCGATATGTGGACGACACATCAAACAGATTTTTTAGCATTAGAAGCTGAAAATTAGGTTTGCTCTGTTTACTCTACACGTCGACTCGGTCACTTGTCAGTGTTGACTGCTATGCACCAAAACAAGTCAAACTACTTGTGTAAAAATATACTTGATTCACATTCTGCTTAAGTAAGGCTGTTGATGTGACATTTAAGTAAAAGTTACTAGTCACTGTTCATGCAAGATCCGTATCACTTAAGAGGCTCATGTGACGTTAATGCCTCTGTTGTAACTCAGTAATAAGTTTTCTGCTCTTTCAACCCTCAGACGTAAACCGGAAGTGCTGGTATGTGACGACGAAGGGCATGCACGCTGTCGGCCAGGCGGAGGTCGTCATTCTGCTCCAGTGTCTCCCTGACGAGAAGACCATCCCCAAAGACATCTTTACCCACTTCGTGCAGCTCTACCAGGAGGCCCTCAGTGGTAAGAGTGACACCAGCAGCTCCACGAGGAAGCTCACTGTGAATTTAGTCCACCTCCACCGTGGGCCCAGTCTTGAGGGAGGTAGCAGCTCATTAGTAGTTCTGTCTGCAGGTCTGGAGGTGAGCTCACCTGTCTCTGCCCGGTAAAAAAAAAAAAAAAGAGCAAACGCTAAGTAATGTAGAATAACGCAAGGGGAAAATGTTTGAGCTCTAGTTTTTGTTCCACAGAGGATACAGACGCACCTTGTCGAGCTCCATTTAAAAACCAGGTTACTGCCCACCGCTGCTGTGTCTGTTTTATGAAAAATGGTCCCAACATCAGCGTCCTGCTGTCAGGTTGCCTCCCTCCAGGCGTGACACCTCACCGCCGCTTGTCTTGCGTTTTTAACTCCGTATGCTGCAGAGCAAAAACGGATAATATCGTCTGACTTTGACGACTCGCTCCCCTCGGGCTGTTTCCTTTTTCATATTCGCACCGGAGCAGTTTCAGGCTGCTGGAAAGGAGCCATGTTGTGCGCGTCGCTCCCGATTAAGTCGGCGTCAGTCAGGCCTCGGGAAGAAGTGCTGGCTTTAGCAAGTCCCATCCGCTGAGCTTTTTTTCTTGTCATTAGGGTTATTGTGTTGTGTGCTATCTGAAGCCATTGATTCCTCCGGCAGATAATTAGAAACATGAACCGTGTGTGGGTAATATGAGCTTGTAGAGCGAGCAGGCGAGTGTTTATTCACTGTTGAACTTAATACAGACGAAGCAAGACACTGAGTAATCCCAGTTTTTCATATCTATCTAATTTTTTTAGCAGATGAGGACTCAACGTTCTCTTTGCTGCATTTTATTCTATTGCACCTGTACAAATATTACATTACTCTTCTTTTTTCCCCGACTTCTCCTTCGCTATGCGTCTCCTCTCAGATTTCACCAACCCTCCTTGCATCACCTGTATCACTAACCTTTCTCTCCTCCTTCGTCTTTAAGGCAACGTGCTGAGCCACCTGAGTCACTCGTTCTTCACGCAGAGCTTCCTGGGCAGCAAGGAGCACGGCGGCTTCCTTTACATCAGCCCCTCCTTCCAGTCGCTGCAGGACCTGCTGCTGCCCAACCCGCCCTACCTCTTTGGCATCCTCATCCAAAAGTGGGAGACGCCCTGGGCCAAGGTCTTCCCCATCCGCCTCATGCTGCGACTGGGAGCAGAGTACCGATGTAAGTGCAGAGGAACACCAGGCTACCTGCTGTGTGGTCATAGTGATTAATTAATAACGATGATGTGATTGTGGTGATTTAATGTCATTCAAATGTGTTGCCAAAGGGTCGGATGAAATGTCGTACAGAACACGATTAGAGAACATGCTGGCAGTGTTTCTGTTGGCTGACAGAGGCCTCATCCACAAAGTCAGAACTGCACGGAGCAACTGTTTGTCAGATTTGACTGCAGTGGGTCAGTGGGAAAATAAAAAAACAAAGGTTATCTCAGAAAATATTCAATATATTAAGGGACAATTTCACAGATATATTTATAAATACCACTTTTTTATGCTATAAAGATTTCAAACAAATCAGAGATGGTCAAGCAGAAGGCCACGGATGACTTGTGACGGAAGAACCCATGTATGAAAACTCGCCCACTGACCAATTAGACTCTTGGAACATAGCATTAGCATTCGCAGAAGGTCCCATTGAGCCTGCTGTGCGGATACTGAGAGGGGAAGGATCCATCCAAAAAGACTTTCCCTGACGAGCAGAGATCTGAGAGATGTGGATTCCCAGCGGAGAGAACTCCTCTTTTCTGTATTTTTTGTTCCTGTTGACTACAAGCCATTTCAAAGTTGTTTCATTGTTCTTCAGGCCTTTGTGCAGCCATTTGATCCTAAAACAGAGACTGATTAAAGCTCTAAAGCCTTGTACTTGTTGACATTTATAAGATTTGCAAGTATAAGCCTTCTTCAATGTTTCAGCGATGTTTTTTCATTTGTTCTTTATTTGCTCCCAAGACTGTTTAACATCATCACCGGGGCTGCACCTGCAAGACTTAAGCTAAAACTGTCTTATATACACCACAAAAATCCATCTGCAACACATTTATTTAATGGAATGCACAATTGTATTTATGTTCAGATCTACTCATGTGGCAGTGATGTTGATAAGCCGATTAACTTCACAGTTTGTTTTTTTGCCACCTTTCCTTCCTGGCTTTGGCTGCAGCAACTGTGTTACTTTTAGTTAAGTGTTATTTATTTGCAGTCCACATTGGTTTAGAATAATAGTTTGTGATAAATATGCAGCTCTCGAACTGTCCATGTTGCAGTTGATCACCTGGTGCCGCCTCTTTTATGTGAATGCCCCTGTGGCTAGATTCAGAAACCCAAGTTTAGTTAACCAGCTTCGTGTAACCGCTTTGCCTGACTGTGGTGGTTAGGTTTAATGAAACCAGATAAAAAAAAAAAAGACATCATGGGCATGTTGAACTTGCTTCATAGTACAGGCTTGTTAAGTGAATGGCAGATTGGGCAACTTTTTGAAGGATGGAAGTGAAATTAACTGTGCATCCACCTGGAGGCTGACTTATATTGAACATGTAGAGAGTAAGTTTACTCAGAAATAAAAATAAAAGAAGGACCAGCCCAGTCTAAAGCTTGGACCAAAACAACACCAAGTTTACATGGCGACGTTATTCCAAATGGTGTGACTATCCTCTGACGGCTTCTTATGGTAAAATTTTTCTATCCAGATTGATCTGGAGAGCTTAACGCGTCAGTTGTCAGAGGAATCCTGTCGACATCACACCAGCCTTCCTTTTGCACATTTCTTTCTCACAGCTTCCACATGAACCAGGAAGTCTTGTGAGGGGTTTTATCGGAGAGGCTCCTTCCCACCAAATCCTCTCCTCTTACAGCCAGACCTGCCAGCACAGAGCGCCGCCTGGCTCCGTTAAGCCTCTTGCCTGCATCCGGCAAGCACGGATAGAATATATTAACAAAGCCATGTACAGTCGAAGCTCTTAAACACCAAATGTTAGAGTCGCCGTGAAATTAATCCACCTCACAAATGGTGTTCTTCTCCATGCCTGCACCTCTTACCTTCAGGGCTGACCGGCAGAAGGCCGGGAGGCTCGTCAGCACACGGTTCCCTGCTGAACTGCAGATTGAGGCTGAGATTTTTTTTATTTATTTATTTATTTTTATTGCTAATGAGAGTTTGTAGCGAGATCTTATTTCCAGCTGTTTGCTGAGATAAGGCTAAAAATAGTCATCTAAGAAGCTTTGGTTGCAGAGAAAAAAGCAGCCTTATTTTTCACTTGTGGATTAGGAGCGTTCCTCCGTACTGCAGGCACAATTCACTGTATTTGATGTGTGGTCTCTTGTTCAGTTCATTTGCATTTGTGAATGAAGAGGAGCAAAAAGCGGAGGTTGTGCAGTTGATAAAAACAGGAAAAGACCTGGAAAATCCTGACCCTACACAATGAGGAAGCACTAGTGACATAATCTAATAACAGCAAACACCGAAACTATTTCTAAATTGACATTATTCAACCTAATATATTTAATAAACATCCATGAAAACTTGATGAAGGTTAACACATTCCTTTTGTGCATTTACTAATCACTAAACTTCTTGTTTTGCAGTTTATCCATGTCCACTGTTCAGCGTTCGCTTCAGGAAACCCCTTTTTGGAGAGACCGGTCACACTATCATGAATCTGCTTGCTGTAAGTGCTTTGATTTCCTCTTCATGCGCTTTATTGTTATTTATTTTCAAGGTCGAGAGACTCTGCTGTACGCTGTGGAAGTATAACATTTGGCTGAAATTCAGTTTCTGACATTTAAACACATCCTGTCTGCATTGAGAGGGTTTTGTTAAACAGGGATGTAGCTTTTTCAAGGGCCCTCATTAGAGTGTTTTGTAGAGCTGGGTTAATTTTTCACTCTCTTCTCTGCACATCCCTGCTGCAGGACTTCCGTAACTACCAGTACACGCTGCCGGTGGTGAAAGGTCTGGTTGTGGACATGGAGGTGAGGAAGACGAGCATCAAGATCCCCAGTAATCGCTACAATGAGGTGAGCATCCAGCTTTTTTTTTTCTATGATAACATCATAAGCCAGTTTAAAAAAAACAAAAAGGTTACTGTCACCCCTGTAGTTCAGATCACTTAGTCTGGTCCAAAGCAAAAAGTTCTGTTTGGTGTTTTAGTCCTGGTCTGGTTGTTGTTCTGACTGGTAAACTGCTCTATAGGTTTTTGTTATGTGTAAAGAGCTCAATGGGGGGAAAAAAATGATCAGAAGCCTTTTCAGTTTAATTTGTGCTTGAGGATAATATTCAGTTTTTGCAGGAGTGTTGTAAAGTACCTTGATGTATTTTTCTGATATTTAAATTATATTGCACAAAAAATTGAAATATTACCATATTATGAAACTAATATTGCACAAACTATTGAGAAGGTGATATTAGGACGGACTTATTGTGCAGATTTAAGTGTCCGATGTTTCTTCTCTTCTTCCTGCAGAAGAGGGAGGATAGTTTCTTGAGCATTTTATCCGTATTTTTAACTGTTAGCTGCAGCCAATAACTATTTAGATTGTCATGTGACATAAGCTGCGCCACTGACTGGACTCAAAGCAGTTTCATCTGGACATGGAACGATGTCCACCGAGTTCATTTTTTGTTACTGATAAATTGATTAATGATTGATAACACTGCTGACTGTCAGTTAAGACGATTGGGGAAGATTTTTGTTCTACATTTGCTGTGTATGATGTGCAAGCCTGTTTCCATAGTTACCAAACAACCCCATATTTCTGCACTGCTTCTGCACCAGAGTCGGTTGTTGAGTTCACACCAAAGTTTGATCGACTTGCCAGTGTTTGTTTTAACCCTCCAAGCAACTCACGAGCGCTGCTATCACAGCAGTTTGCCTATCCAAACACAAACATAACAACAACACAAAATAACTCAGCAAACGCATTGTTTTATAGTAATTTAATGTAGGCTCGTAGCAAGCCATTGTTATCTTTGTTTTATGACAATGTTAGTGATGTGTGGATATTACTGTGAACCAGAGGATGCAGAACTGATACAATGGTGATCTGTCAATCACAAGGTAGCCCCGCCATTAAACATGCCCTGCTTTATCATCTGCTTTACTCTAAATGGGACCATAACTTACTAAATGACATCATTCTGTATTCAAAAAGTCTTACCAGTAGCGACTGAAACCACAAACTCATTAGAAAAACGTGAGAAATGGCATCATTCTCTTATAGTTTTCTATAGAATCACACTTCTCGAAAACAGAGGAGCTGCCATCAACACATGTTCGTTCTGTGTAGGTGATATATGACAGACCCCCCTCTGCAGCTGAAGTTAAGCGTAGGCTGCCCACTTGTTAAAACGCTGCTGCCTCGAGGGTGTGAATGAACGTCCGAGCAGAAGAAGTGATACACACCGAGCACCATTTGGCTGAGAAAGAAAGCGGCGGAGGAGAGAGTGGTGTTGGTTGTAGCGTTTGGCTGCTGATGCAGTAACAGATGGGAACCCAGTAATGTGAAGTGGGGACTGTTACTCAACAGCTTGCAAGCGAGTCTTTAGCGCAGCAAGTGGTTAAAGCCCTCCAGATTTTCAGTTTTATTTCTGATTTGCAAAGGACGGCTTCAGAGAGGCACAGAGGCAGGGGATTTAGCCGAATTAATATGTGGGATCTTTCAACTATTGATATCCACCCGTGTCACTGTCTTTTGCTGCAATCTGTCATCGCAGCGCCGTCCCGTTCAAACTGAGGACTTTACCCACAAGCCCGCCGCAATTAGGCTTAACCAGACAGGCTCTCTTAAGCCCATTTTCCCCAGCACACACCCAAAGGGCTGCTTAATTAGTCATGCATATCATTTGTCCTTGCAGCTGATGAAGGCCATGAACAAGTCCAACGAACACGTGCTCGCCATGGGGGCGTGTTTCAACGACCGCGCCGACTCCCACTTGGTGTGCGTCCAGAACGATGACGGGAACTACCAGACGCAGGCCATCAGCATCCATCACCAGCCACGCAAAGGTGCTGACACAGAAGCACTCATCAGATTTAAAACTTCCTTCATCTCTCAGCGTGTCTGGGTGTTATGTCCAGCTTGTTGTCTGGAAAACTGTTTTCCTGGAAATCCTCCTCCTGACTGTGTGTCTGTTATTGTTTGTCTTGTGTGTTTGCCTGAAAATAACAAAACCTCAGTGGTTGCTTTGTGAATTTTAACTGGAATTGTGATTAATTTTTTCTCTCTCTTCTGTGTTTTTTTTTTATCAGTTACTGGAGCCTGCTTTTTTGTGTTCAGTGGTGCTTTGAAAGCCTCGTCTGGCTTCTTAGCCAAGACCAGCATTGTGGAAGGTGAGAACTGCGACAACAAACTGCATGTTGGCTGGAAAAATGCTGAAATATTAGTTTTGTTTATTTGTTGCCTCACGAGGTTCACGTTGCCTCCAAAGAGTCATGCCCATGCAGGCAAAAACTCATAATTAATGCTGCAGCTAGAGGTTGTAGTTGAAGATATGAGGATATATATATATATATATATATATACACACACACACACACAC
>NW_007577898.1:257416-261368 GCF_000690725.1 Stegastes partitus
CCAATGGGAATCTGTTGAAATATTGTAGGGGGCGCCGTTGAGCCGTGTTGCATTTTACAACTTGGCCCAGCCTGACTTTTTTATTCATCCTGACCTGCTCTATATGCCTACAAAATTGCGTAGCTCTAGGCCAAATGTGCTTTTGACAATTTAGAAGGTGGCGCTGTGGACCAATTTCTCTATTGAAGTGTGTATTGTTCTTCCAAATTATACAATTTTTCACCGGGTCTGATGTACATGGCAATTTTGGTGAGTTTTCGAGTATGTTTAGGGCCTCAAAAACGCGTGTTTTTGGCACGAATAATAATAATAATCCGAGCAGTTCCAATAGGGTCTTCGCACCCTTTTGGGTGCTCGGACCCTAAATACTCAACATATGTGCAGCAGTGGTTGAGATGCTCTAACTTTGGGTCCGAATATGTTTCAGGCTTCAGAAATGCTTACTCGTAGACTTCTCAAATTACCACCAGGAATCTTTTTGTCACATGTGCATCGAGCTCCACGCCTCCAAGATGAAACAAGCTTTATGTTAAACTTCTACTTGGTTCTTCTGGCAGGGAGAATAATTACCCAAACATTGTCAACAGGTGCTTATGATGTATGCCATGCTGTTGATCCCTTTCTCTTTTTTTAGACTGTAATCTATCCTCTGAACGGTGTTTCTTTATGGTCAGGAGCATCACAAGCTTTTCTTGGTTGCTTCCTAGCTTAGAGGCCTAATCAGCGTTGTGTGAGCTCGTTTACCTCAAATGTAATGATCAGATTTAAGTTTCCTCCAAGCCCCACACTGATGGTATAGACATATAACATCATTATGACAAGTTCACTTATCTTCATGTGTCAAATTGGTGGAGTTTCACCTCACATAATTCAAACTGTTGATTCATTTTCTGTCATTCAACTTTTCTCTTTAGATTTTTGATCATTTCTTTCAGCAGTAATCACTAAATGGATCTTTCCTTTAGACGGTGTCATGATCCAGATCACAGCCGAGACCATGGACTCTCTACGGCAAGCCCTGAGGGACATGAAGGACTTCACCATCACGTGCGGAAAAGCCGACCAGGAGGAGAACCAGGAGCTCGTCCACATTCAGTGGACTGAGGACGACCACAACTTCAACAAGGGGTGAGACGGAAACAGAAAACTCCGCACGAGGAGAGGAGGCTGCCGGAGATGCGTTTATGTCACGGACAATTGAACTGATAGCTTTCCAGCCGCTGCATTTACTACTTTGCTGTAAAAACTCATTATGTACGCTCGGGGAAGCCCTCTGGAGGAAAATCTTAGCGGGGTGGAATGATGTGGTTTGACATGGCTTTGAGACGCAGACCAACACAATCAATTCTACAGCAGTCTGATGAAACATGAACGTATAAGTGACTTTTCACCATTTGAGATAATTGAGGCCTTTCACCAGATACAACATCACTTCATTAGCGGAACGTTCTCTGAAACACAGCAGCTGTTTTAACCTTTAATCCACCAGTAACTTGGCCTGCCACCGTGCCACTGTCATGCCATGACGGTTACATTAGTCGCCTGCTGGCATGATGCTCCTTTTTTTTTTGATCTTGTTAAAAGAGAAAAGAAGATAGCATTTTCTTTAGCTCACGAAAAAGCAGCACATAGAGCAATTACAGCAACAAAACACAAGAGCACACAAGCAAAAAGAGCAAATAAATCTTTGATGATGGTTTCATTTTGAATTAAAGTTTTTTTTCCCCCACTATGAGTTTTTATGTTTTGCTCATTTGGCAGTTATTCGGTTGCAAATGTTTTTGTAAAAAACTACAAATTCAACATCTGGCCAAAGGACGCTTTAAAAACAAATTGCCTTCTGGCTGACACTAGCGCATTGACAGTGATGTTGATCAGTGTCTGCTCTCGCTCTAGAAAATAGAATTTAAACAGAAAAAAATGGAACAAAGTTGGCTGCAGCCTCGGTCAGAGTCTTTGATGTCGGCCAGTCTGCAGCTCCAGCCGAGCAGCTGGCAGGTCAGTGCCTTGCTCAAGGGCATGCTGACAGTTACTACAGGAGAAAATGCAGTTTTATTTACTCCCTCCTCTTTCCCTTGCCTGTATTTTAATAGTCGTGTGTGTGTGTAGGTTGTAAATCGTCTTCTTTAATGAAGCTCTGTTTGTTCATTTAGTGTCATCAGCCCGATTGATGGGAAGTCCATGGAGTCGATCACCAGCGTCAAGATCTTCCACGGCTCAGAGTTCAAAGCCAACGGCAAAGTCATCCGCTGGACCGAGGTACAACACAGCTTACTCATGCTGCTCGTTTTCCAGAGCATCAGGAAGGAAATCAGGCCACCACACAAGTCTCACAGGACGAAATGTTTAAACTTGTTTAACCTTATATCCCACGAGGCTGCAGCTCCATTAACTGAGGCTAAACTAAATTCTGATCTGACACGCTGAATACTTTGCTGCCACATAGGAGGGGAATTAAAGAGCGAAATATGTAACAACCATCTGATACAGTCAATATGGCGTAAACACAGCTTGAAGGATTGCGTAATTTACAGACGACACACGTTACATCATTACAAACCTGTTGAGTGCAGCTTTATTTTCTCGCAAGTGTGTTTAAAAAATGAGGCGTTTATGGCAAAAAAGTACAAGTTCTTTTTGTCCTCCAAACACTAAATCCAGTCATGATTCACTGTAGAGTTTTATTGTTAGTATTTTTACTTCATGGTGCATTTTTTCTGTTACATTTATATTCAATATTTTCCTATTGTGGTGGTCACTTTACTCTTTCTGCTTTCCCCTTGAGCATCAATAAAGTATTTCTCTTCTCTTCCTTCAGGTGTTCTTCCTCCAGAGTGAAGACCAGCCCAACGGTCTGAGCGACCCGGCCGACCACAGCCGGCTGACGGAGAACGTGGCGAGAGCGTTCTGCATGGCTCTGTGTCCACACCTGAAGCTGCTGAAGGAGGACGGCATGGCCAAGCTGGGACTGAGGGTCACACTGGACTCCGACCAGGTAGGACGAAGGAGGCTCAGATGTTACTGGGGAGTGTTTTGAGGAAGATGGAGCACAAAGAGGAGGCGTGGCTGGTTTGGGGATTTGCACAGCATTTGTTTTACACTGGGGTCATTTCATCAAATTTTTAGACACATCACTGCTTGGGCTGCATTTTTTAAAGCGTAAATTTGGGATATTTATGAAGACATTTGTGAAATTTCAGCTTGATATATCAGTGACTTTCCAAGAAAGTTCTGGTATCAGACTGGGGCTGAAATTCTCTGAGTGTAGGCATCAGGATGTGTATCTGCAGAGAAAAAAGTCTGAATCTGTGCATCTCTGATCAAGTGATATAAGACAAAGTGCTTTCCATTTAAGATAAAAGACGGTTACTCAAGATAGCGGTTCTTTTTTTCCTAATTTCATTGTGTGTCGAGTCTACAATGACAAAGGCTTTTTGATTCTGAATATTACAAACTTAGGTGAACAAAAAAGTAAAAAACATACAGATATTCCTCTCAATGACCATCATCCATCCATCATCTATACACCGCTTGATCCTCACTAGGGTCGTGGGTTGCATGTTCTCCCCGTGCAGCGTGGGTTCTCTCCAGGTTCTCCGGCTTCCTCCCACAGTCCAAAAACATGTTGAGGTTAACTGGTGATTCTAAATTGTGATAGACTGGTGACCTGTCCAGGGTGTCCCCTGCCTTCACTCTGAGTCAGCTGGGATAGACTCCAGCCCCCCACGACCCTAGTGAGGATTAAGCGGTGTATAGATAATGGATGGATGGATGGTCAGGCTGTATTAAAGCAAGAGATATGCGTTAAAAAGGAGCTAACATAAAGAAGAAAGCTTTGCAATCTGATTAATTTGTTGCGTTTTTGGTCACATCGTAAATGTGTCAGTTTATTGTGCAGATTTTTGCAGTAACATCCAGTCTGACTGCTGTCTGTTCCTACAGGTGGGTTACC
>NW_007577898.1:261380-303526 GCF_000690725.1 Stegastes partitus
ACAACCAAGCACACTCACATTCACACCTACGGACAATTTAGAATCACCAATTAACCTCAACATGTTTTTGGACTATGAGAGAAAGCTGGAGAACCCAGAGAGAACCCACGCTGCATGGGGAGAACATCTAGCAATCTAACTACATCTAAGTGTAGCCCTGTGATAGACTGGTGACCTGTCCAGGTGTCACCTGCCTTCACCCTATGTCAGCTGGGATAGACTCCAGCCCCCCATGACCCTAGTGAGGATTAAGCGGTGTATAGATAATGGATGGATGATGGTCAGGCTGTATTAAAGCAAGAGATATGCGTTAAAAAGGAGCTAACATAAAGAAGAAAGCTTTGCAATGTGTCAGTTTATTGTGCAGACTTTTGCAGTAGCATCCAGTCTGACTGCTGTCTGTTCCTACAGGTGGGTTACCAGGCAGGAAGTAACGGTCAGCCTCTCCTGCCTCAGTACCTGAGCGACCTGGACAGCGCTCTGATTCCCGTCATCCACGGCGGGGCGTGTCAGCTGAGCGAGGGCCCGGTAGTCATGGAGCTGGTTTTCTACATCCTGGAGATCATCTCGTAGGATCCGGAGACCTCCCGCCGACCCCTCAACCCCTTCCACTCCAGACTTTTTCTAACCTTCAGATGTCATCTCACAGCCCGGACCCTCCATCGTCTCCCTTCGAAACCGTTTGCACTTCAAAAGAGCCCGAAAACTGTGCCGTGCCAGGCGGGGTAGCATTCCTCCAGTCGAACCTATGCATCCACCCACCGTCTGTTCGGCTCCAGAGGCCGTCGGGAAGCTCACCTGCGACCTCAGCTGTCAGGTGAAGCGATGTCCGGTCATCTCCACAGATCTCACTGCGTCTGTCCTGATACCCACACTGCCTACTGCAGGACGCTGCAGTTACTTTACACACAGCGAACAAATAATCAACCGAGCAGTACAGCCTTAGATAACAGGAAAAAAAAACGCACATTCAGGAACTGAGACGAGTAATACAGTTTCTAGAGATATGAAATCTAATTTTGTAGTAGCAGAGAAATATCTTCTTATTGTGAATTTCTGTCCGATCAAATACTGAAGCGAGGTTCGTATTTCTTAGAACGACTGACAAGAATGATTCATTCTGTCAGTCAGCCAGGATTCACTCATCGTGTTTGTCAAGTGTCTCAAAACTTTTCTTTTAAACGCAGTCGTGATATTCAAGATAATGTTAAATTACTGAGGGAACAGAACGATGCTTTGTGGTGAAGCATAGATCTGTTGGTACAGAAAGTCTGTTTTAAAAGCTCTGTTTTCTCTGTCAGGTTACAAAGATCCCAGTTCATGTAGAGAAAACATGCTCACCTTCTGCCCAATTACGTTTCTGTCGGAGCGAGATCTGTCATCAGGCCCGTAGTGATCAATGACACCCGTCCCTCTGAAGGTCACCATGTATCTCTGCTCTCAGCCACCATCACAGGTTAGGACACCCAGAGCTCTCGTAAATTTTGTCCTAGACGGGAGTGATTCCCTACAGGCGCCTTTACACTGTGCAATTTTTAGGATGTCTGAGAGAAACTTTTTCATTCTGTGGTCGTCAATCTAAACTGGTGATTCAAGATCCTACAGATAGACAGACAGACAGACGGACAGATAGATAGATAGACAGACGTGTCCACCATTGCTCAAATTCTCATCGCCATGACTCGCATCTACAAACCAGCCAATCAAAATATGGCACGTAATGATGATGCTCAGCAAAAGAGTGGAGGTAAAATAAAAAAGAAGCAGCTTTGAGAGTTGTAGCAGAAAAAGGATGTAGTTAAAACATACAAGGTGCAGTCAAATCTTCCATGACTACGTTTACAGAAAGCAAAAACTACCAGATTTACATTTTGCCACCTTTTAGTTTCCTCGTGCAGCGACACACTGCTTCCAATGCTCCTGCCACACCAGTAAGGCCAGTGTTGTGCTATTTGCAGGCACAAGTATGAGAGGGTCCGAGTGATTGTAAACATCTGTGTGCCGCCTTAAATCTATGTCCACAAGGGCTCTGCGCTACGAGGACAGTTCTGTACACAAAATGCATACAAGATGATGAAATGTGCAGACAATGCCTCCTGCAAGTGGACTTTAAAGTAGAACAACATCAACTGTGTGTTAGTGACTACTAGAGAGTCTCATCAACATGCTTCTGGAAGTCCTGTCATGTGAACATATCTGCGATGGGCGCTGAATCTCCACTGTATCAAACTGGAGACCCTGAAGCTTGAAGAGGAAGACGTCACAGGCAGCCATATGTAGAGATCAGATGTGAGGAGAGCAACAGTTGTGCGTCTGCTCACACCGCATTGATTATGCAGAAGTTTTCAGGCGACAACACCTTCCTGGGCGTTGACAGTCTCACTCTGGGGAAGGAATTCATGGAGGAGCAGCATCCTCATGTCCTGACCTGGTGTTCCTTCTCCGGTTTAGAAAGCTGCCGTTTCTTGTCACTGCTGCAGACCCTCCTTCATCAGAGACCATCCTCGGCATCAAACCACACACCTGTAGATGCTGGTATACTTCTTTGTAGTCCACTGGGAGGACTCAGTTCCATACATGCACAGTAGATCGGCATCTGTTTTGTGCTTGTGGTGCACGGACACCAATGTTGAGCTGCTCGTACTGTACACAGAGGGATCTGTTGTGGACACTAACACAGATATGGGAACTGTACGGTGTTACACTTTCTGGTGTAAATTTCCTCATTTGCCCACGTCTGCAAAAGTACGTACAGACCAACATTTGTGTCCACGCAACTACAACGCTACAAGGGCAGGAGTGTGGAGTCACACAATACGTAGGTGTTGAGCTGTGGTACAGTGAGTTCTGCAAGAGGACTGGAAAAAAGCTTAATAACTATCCATGGTGTCCCCGAGTATGATTAAGGCTTAGCACAAGGTCTCAAGGTGAATGGTCTCAAGGTGTATTTCATGCATGTCAAAGCTTTTTGAATGCACCTCGTACCAGCAGAGTAGATGGATCATGTGGTGTGCTGCAGTGCTTTGAGTCGCCAGAACAAAATCTGGCGAGTTGATGAAATGCATTCAGAGTGAGAATTTTAGGCCAGTTAGGACTGATGTGCTTTGTTTGAGACACTTGATAAACACTGAACACCGGTGTGGCGTGGTATCAGGAGAGCTGTCAGATGAGCTGTCAGCGTTCAGGACCGCAGGTTTGTGGGTATCTGGACAGACCCGCCATCCGACCCCAGCGTGGTGTTTAATGTAGCTCCTCGGCTTCCTAATCAGACGTCACTCCGATGTCACCGTGGCAGCCGGAGGTCCTGAAAGCACTGAACTCTGGGTAAAAGCCGCCTCTGTTGTAGCACGGATGCCGTTCCGAGGGAGACCCACATCCATCTCTGAAAAAGTTTGGACTATTCCTTTTTGAAAGCTCGTGTTTCAAAAAAAAAAAAAAAGGAAAACTACAAATCATCCTGAGAGGAGGGAGAAGGTGCCTCAGTGTGGTGATTCTGTTTTATTTGCACCGTGGTGCTCAGTGCCTGCAGCAGCGATTCATCAAGGGAAAGATAAAAAAAAACAAAAACTAAAACACATCTCGGTTTCACTTCTTAAGCTTTACTCATCAATCACCGGATGCTTTACTTCACGGACAACCGCATTGACTTTCTGTACATATTTTTGTAGGCAGAACGATTTCTCCTCCATCATAAGTGTAACATCTGTAGCCTCCGGAGATCCCAGTATTACTGAAGTGACCGTCACGGACTCCTCTGACTGACGCTCTGTGAAATAAGATTACATGTTACTCTGACATCAAAAAGCTCTTTTGTCCTTGACAGCTGATTTAAAAAAAAGAAAGAAAAAAAAAAAGGTTCCAATGCTTTATTGATAAACTCAATCTGTATATAAAGCTGAAAAATCAGACGAGGGAAATCAGTTTTTAATCTCATCAATCATCTTCAAAGTCGTCTGTGTTCGTTGGGCAGTGGTTGGAACAACCTCGCATCTTATTTTGGTGTCTTTTCAATCATACAAAGAGAATAACTGTTACAGATGTAAAGATATATATATATATATATACAGCATATATATATAGATAAATATATATAAAAACTGTATTAAATTGCAGACGCAGTGCACTGGATTCTAAGCCATTTAGAGGAGAGTTAAAGCGAGCGTCGGGGTGTCCTGGAAATCAGGAAGTTTAAAAAAAAAAAAAACAGTGTTTGTAATTATCCGGGGTTCCTGCAGAAGCAAGAGTTTGATCGACGCGAAGCTGAATGTATTTCATCTCACATTTTCTGCATCCTTCCAAAGCCCCCCCCCCCCGAAATCAAGACTCTGTAAAACTCTGCAGACCTGCACAGGAACCCTGACGTGTTGTCGTCTTCGAGGGCCTCAACTGTTTTCGGATGGAGCTGCTGGAGGTCGACCTGCAACCCGTCCGTCTGCTCTGGACTCTCCTTCACAAACATGGACCTGGAGAATTAAAAAAAAAAAAAAAAAAAAAAAGGAAAATCTAAGAATGTATTCCTCTTGTTTCTGTTCAAAAATGTGCTTTTTGTTTCTAGCCAGACTAATCACCAAATACACACCCTGTCATGTCGAAAAAGCTCTGTACAGTAACCATCCTGCATTGTGCTCATTTCTCCATCTTTAATCGTGCTAATATAAAACCAGAAGGGGCTACTTATGACGTGCTGTCAGTGCAGCACGAGAGGTTTTGTCGTTTTATCTGAGGAACAAAAAAAAAAAAAAATTTATCTCGTTGTCAAAAGTGAGAATCAGACAATCACATGAAAATCTGCAGAAGAGCCGACGCTTAGTTTGAATTAGACCCTGTAGCTGTTCTGTATTCGTTCATTACTCGATTTGAAGTATTTTAGAAGCTCCTGTAGCAAAGTAATGTTAATAAAGACTGAACGAGAGGTCAAAGGCCGCCACTTCCGGGTTAATTTACTGTGATCGTACCAGAGGTGGCGTCGCCCAATCACTGTGTCTTCACTGCTCATCAGCCTGTTTTCAAAAATTAGCATCGCGAAGAGGAGACACGAGGATTTATTTTTTTCTGACTCCGTTTTTTTTTTTCTGTTACGTTTTAACTTTCTATTTTTTATTTTTGGCATTATCTGACGTGTGCAATATGTCCTAAATCCAAAAAAAAACAACAACAAAAAACGGTGCAATTTGTTTGAAAAAAAAGTAGCATTTGTTTTGTATTCAGTTGTAAGATGATTACAAATCCAAAACTATAACACTTGCATGCAAACAGAAACGAGCTTGAAACGGTGACGAGAGCGAGTCAACTTTGCATTTTAACAGTTATATATCCTCTAGTTTGTGGATGAAAAAAAATATGCTCATTCAGTTCTGTCATTAACTGGATTTTGTTAATTTTTCCTTCTTTTTTTTTTTTTTTTTTAAATAAATATCAGTCAAAAATGTTTGAAAAGCCAAAAATCTGTTTTTTTCTTTACTCTATTAATGTCAAGAAAAGTGGTCTTTATCAAAAAAAAAATACAAAAAACTGTAGTATATGTAAAATAAAAACTTATAGAAAACTGAAACCAGTATTTAGTGTTTTGCCTTTTCTTCAGTGTCAGATTTTTTTCTTCATATTGAAACAAAGAAATGTGTTCCACAGTGCAAAAATTTAAAACAAGGTCTTTTTAATGGTACATTTTAAGCAGGATAAGCAAATTCAGTCCACAATTAAAAACATAGCAAATCCTTGATTCTTCCATTATTTTGTAGCATTCTGGAGATACAAACAACATGACATCATTGATCTTTGTAAACACGTAGTCGATCCAAATGTCTGAGGATAAAATGAAGGGGAACGGTGTGTTTCTCATTGTTTAGGTCAGTTTTAGTCAGAAACTAGACGTCAGTTGGATGTTTTCACCCCCGAAAAACTTTCTGCACTGAGGCAGAAACAGAAATGTTGTGACCGTTTGGCAGCTGAATGATGTTGCAGACAGTGTTGAGGCGAACCTGATGGAGGCAGATTTACTTGGTTGGCTCAGTTATGTCGTTATGGCTTCTTTTGTCAGCATTTGCTGCGGCTGAAACTTTAAAGGGTCAGTTCACTCAAATGACTTTAAATAAAACACATTTTTCTTTTTTCACCTGGAGCTGTAGTCGTTGGACATTTTGGCCAGAACAGCTGTAAACACAACAGATTATCACACAAGTTAAGTCGACCATGTACGCAAATAATTCCCACAAACAGTTCTCACGTTGAGCAGATACAGAGCGACAATATCATTAAAGTTGTGTTTCCGGCCTTCTGATGAATTTTCGTGCAATTTTGAAAATTTTTTTGGCCAACTCCTGAGGTAGTGCCCCACTAATTTCACCAGAACAGAGATATTTAAGTCATATTAGTGCAGCTTCAAAAAAATGTAAGCTAAACTCGTACATGTTGGTTGATTTCTTTAGTAAAAATTGGCTCCGAAGACTTGTGGCTTCCCTGTTTATCAAGTCTACATTTAAGGGACAGTAATCTCTGAAAACTGGGGAAAAAAAACCAAAAACAAACAACTCATTGCTTTGGGTCATAAGGAAGTCTTTTTGTGAGTTAATAGGGCAGTAATTAATTATTTGTATTAATTAACAAGACAGTTTTTTTCCTGATTTATTAGTAAGTTGTTTAGTCTGAAAAATGGCAACCAAAAAGAAAAGTTAATTAATGTTTCCCAAAGTTCTCATTTTGTTCACAACCCAAAGACTCTCAGTTTACTGTCACAGAGGAATAAAGAAGCCATAAAACATTCACATTTAGGAAACTGTGGTAAGAGAATGTAGACGCTGATTTTCCTTTGCTCGTGTCAAAACAGTTGGTGACTAAAGTATTAGTTAATCGATTTGATTTGAGTGAACTGGCCCTTTAAAACACTTGAGAACTTCTTCTAATATTCAGTAACTGTTGTATGAGAGGACTGATGCATAGTTGAAAAAAGAATTAGATGAGAAGCCCGATGATGCTCTGGTGTCTGTTAAAACTAAGATACAGTCAGGTTAGCTTAGCTTAGCATAACGACTGGAGGCCTTTAGCGCGTCTCTGTTCCAACAAATCTGAAGCTCGGCAATCAGCTCTTAATTCTACATTTGTGTTTTTGTACAAATTAAGCTGAAATGTGTTCATCTGTGAGCTTTACAGGAGCCAACAGGTGTATTTTTGAGCCACACTGAGCCAGGCTAGCTGCAGGCTAGTCTTTATGCTAAGCTAACCATTTCCTGACATGAGAGCAGCATATATCTTCTTAGAAAACTCTGCAAGAAAGTAAATAAGCAAAATGTTGCACTAGTTCTTTAATTAAACTGAGTAGCAGCTCCCCTTTAACCCCATTATCATCTATGTATCGTGACTTTAGTGACGGCAAATTAGCATTAGCTGCAGCTTTGTGCTACTCAGTGTAAACATGACAAAAATCTAACACAACTAAAGCTACCAGGAGGTGAGTGTGTAGTTTGGTGACCACAGTTAGAGGACTAATAATGATAATAATCCAGGTGAAAGGTGCCAAAAAGGGAAAGTGGTCGTTAAAATAATTAGCGTACCTTGTTGAGCTTCAGTATTTCTTGGCTTAATCCTGTAAAACATCCGTGAATTTGCTGCTGCATCTGCAGGATATTTTCAAACTAAAACAGTATGAAGGAAACGTATTGAAAACTTCTAACAGCCCAACCTCTCTCTCTCTCTCTCTCTCTCTCTATCATGTACGTATGAACCTCTTGTGTCACTGTAAGCTCAGAGGTTTGGCAGCTAAAGGCGATTTTCAAATATGCAGGATTTTACAGCAACAGTGATTACTTTGGTATTAGTGCATAGGTGCAGTTCTAGATACCAGAGCTGTATAATATGAGGAATATGTACACATTCTTTGATATATTATATTAACTAAGAGTTATATCAGGCAGCAGGATCAGGTTAGCTCGACACCGAGTCCCTCCGTCATGGGCAGAGGACACGCCGCTGACCTCCAGGAGTCCCGCTGATGCGCCAGGACGCCCGACGTGCAGCAGCTCCACGTCTCCTCCTGGTGGCTGCTGTGTCACAGGGAGGCTCGTGTGTCGCGCAAATGTGCAAAAGTTTTAACAAGTCAAAGACCCGTGTAGTCCAAACTGAACGACAGACCGTCCTCGACAGATCCCAGACGCCTTCCTCCTCCTCCTCCTCCTCATCCCCCTCCTCTTCCTCCTCCTCGAGTGTTTCTGATTGAGTGCCTTTCATCTGCAGGACACAGTTCTGGTCAGAGTCCAGTCAGGCAGACATGTGAGGTCATCAAATGAAACAAAACACATCAGGGTCGTTCCTTCTTAAACTTCTGCTCAATTATTTCTGATTTGCCTGAAATTTTACAGCATAAAATGAGGATATTTATAAAGACACTTGATCCACTTTCAACACATCTTTAAACATTTGAACCATGTTTGCTAAACGATGTCTCAGGAATTAATTCAAGATAAAAGCCTAAACTTGTCACTGTTATTTCTGATCGTAATTCTGAATCTGCAATATTGAAAAAATAGATTAAATCTCAGATTTTTGGTAAGTTGCCAGTCACCACTAATCAGAGATTTGATCTATTTTTCCAATATTGTTATTGGTTAAGTATAGTAAAGTGAAGATATGAAAACCCACATGTTGTTTACATGTGTAAGTCTTTGTGTTGCACCTTGACTGAATCTGTGCATATCATTAGTGAGCAGTAAAGAAGCCAGTACTTGGATTTTGTCACCTTTAGAGCCAAACTAGCTGCTTCATTGTTCCCTCTGACTTTCTGCTCAGCTAAGCTAACCAGCTGCTGACTCAAGCTTTAATCTTCTCATCCAGCTTTTGATAAGAAAGCAAATAATATGTTAAACTGCTCCTTTGACTGAAAGACTTCATGTGAAATAAGTATTACACAGCTGAATTCTTACCATTTTTGTTAATTTTAGTCAAAGAAGTAGGAAGAGTAATTACCTTTATTTTGTGATTCATCTTTAATCTTGCAGAAGCACCTAAACAAGAACCTTGCAGACAGAAAGAACCAACATCAGATGTTTTCACAGCCTCTGGTTTGTCTTTTGACACGACGATGCTCAGAAAAAATTGTGAAAATATTATTACCTGACAGTGAAACAGAAGTATTCACAGTGACGTGAATGTAAAGGTGGAAGTGAGATGAAGGTGAATGTGTTTAATGTTACCTGTGCAGGGTCGATCACCAGCCAGCGCTCTGTGCTCGACTGCATGTCCTGACCGCTCAGAGGCTCCCGCAGTCGAACCTTCACTTCAACACGACCTCCTGTAGCTTTACGACCGTCCATCACCTGACACAAGAATCATCATTAACTATCATCCATCCATTATCTACACACCGCTTAATCCTCACTAGGGTCATGGGGGGCTGGAGTCTATCCCAGCTGACTCAGGGTGAAGGCAGAGGCCACCCTGGACAGGTCACCAGTCTATCACAGGGCTACACTTAGAGACAGACAACCAAGCACACTCACATTCACACCTACAGACAATTTAGAATCACCAATTAACCTCAACATGTCTTTGGACCTTGTGGGAAGCCGGAGAACCCGGAGAGAACCCACGCTGCACGGGGAGAACATGTAAACTCCACACAGAAAGATCCTGGGTGTCCTCACCAGGACGCGAACCGGCGACCTTCTTGCTGTGAGGCGACAGCACTAACCACCACTCCACCTTGCAGCCCCCATCATTAACTAATTTGAAACTAGAAACATAAATATTTATTTATCTGTAGCTGAGTGTCTCTCACCTCCACGATTTCCCTGATTTCACTCTGAGACTCCAGTTTGTCCAGCTTCAGGAGCGCCGTCCCGATCGGCTTGTCGCTCCGCAGGAAACCTCTGTGAGACGACACGGTTACAGTCTTCAGCCATTCGGATACTTACATCTTGAGGTTATTTCTTCTTTAGATTTTTACTGAACAAACCTGAGATCTACTGAAAGTCTCAATTGTTAAAATCAGGACTTGAGACTTTTCTGTTCTCTGACTTATTTATATCTTGCAGTAATTTTTCTTGTCTTGATTATTCTGCCTTCTATGTTACTTAAGAGTTTGGTTTTTACCCTTTTGAAAACCTTTTGACTCATATTGTATGGTGTTTATTTAGTTCCATGTCTGTTGTGTCGTTGCTGAAAGGTCCTACACAGGTTAGCTTACCTCACAATGAGAACTGGTCGACACATTGATAAAATATTGTGTTGTGATGACAAAACGCTACCAGATGACCTCTTAAAAAAAAATGTCCACACATCTAGATCATTTTTTCATGTTAAAACCTTAATAATAATCCATCACAGTGAACATTATAAGGTCAGACTAATCTATTATCAGCTTCTTGTAGCAAAAAATACTTTGGTCACTTCCAGGTGATTTGATGATGACATTTTCTGTGTTTTACACAATTTTATGAAACAAAGTTATTCTCTCACAGATGTGCTGTTGTCACATGCTGCTGACATACTGAGCAGCTCAGTCTGGGACTCACCCTTTGTGCAGCAGCTCCAGCTTGAGGCCTTTCGACGTCACCACCCTCCTGAAGCCGCGGTGGTTACGGTTGATTGACAGCGTGAAGCTCTGGTTGTATTCTGGTGAAAAAAACCCATGAAGGGACATCAGGAATCAACGTTACTCAAACCAAGTATTTTGTACAATAAAACAATAATTTCAGCAATGAAATAGCAGAAAATCCAACCTAAAAATGCTGTCTCACATGAGTCAAAACATGGAAATTAACCTATAATAAGTTTTATTTGTTTTTTTCTGCATACTTTGGGAAGAAATATCATTGCAGACACCACTGTAGGTCTGAATAACAGAGCTAAAGTGAGCTTCATGTCTCACCTGGGCAGTTAGTGTTCTTAATGACGGCTGTTTTGTGTTTCTGCGGCTGCTCCTGGTGGTGACAAAACAGAAGAAGAAACTGTAGATAAACAAGCTGTATGTCTGTGAGGATAACTCAGTCATCCATAATGTGCTAAAACATGCTAAAAAATGGTAAAAGGTGCAAAAACAAAGCTTCCTGGAGCTCGTTGGAGGCTCTCACCGTGCTCGGGTACGGGAAGTCAAACTTAACGTAGGCATCTAAATCATTTGTTTGGATTCCTAAAGAAGAAAGAGAATCACAAAGCATCAAATGTTTGCTTTAACCTTTATTTCTTAACTCAATATGATGTTTTTGGTCAAAAACAACCTGCTAACAGACCAAGATAACAAAACGTTAAAGGTTGCTGTAGCACGGGAAACAACTCAAACAGAAAATGACAGATTAGAATTACTAACAGCACAGCAGACAAATGAACTTTTGTAGCTTCAAAACTCAATTTAAGGTAACTTGTCGATGTACTGAAAACAATATAAAACATAGAAAAAGACAGATCAGTGTAGACTCTTACCACTTGGAGCAGGAAGATTCATCCCTTTCACGATGATAATCACCATGTCAGTGCTGCTCAGGTCTGGAAATATCCTGAAAGGAAGGAGAAGAAGAAAGGAAAGAGAAAGGATTACATGCATTGCATCTACTTGGACGACAAAACAATGCAGTTTCTAGAGTCCCGTGTGTTGTCTAACTTTTAAAAAAATCCATTTATTTGTGATGTTTCAGAGCTCGAGCTTCATCAGACAAATGGAGTGTGTATTTTTTTCCAATGCGCATGCTTTAGGAAGGCATTAATCCAAACATAACTTGACCAGTTTCCAATATCCAATATCCCCAAAGAGTGAAAAACACTTTAAATATGTATCAACAATCACAAATGTACCCCCAAAACTGTTAACATTAACTAGGTAACATCCTGATGTGTATATTTCCAACATATTTTGAACGATTACTGACGCTGGTATCAATATATGCATATGAATCTATCCAGCCTTCCATCTTAACCTACCAGGAACACCAGAGAATATCAATGGAATATAATCATGCTGACTGGCAGATACAGATTTAAAATGCAATGTAAGTCCAACAAAATACCTGAACTTCCCAGCAAAACATGCTATGCCGTTGGTCATTGTTTCATTTCAATGCTTTAATCGATACTGATGCTTCAGATGTTATTGTGCATCCCTTAATTTCAACAGTAATGTTAATTTCAACCCATGAACCGATAGTTTCTCTCGTCTGTAATTTGACAACTAATGAGTAAAAAAAAACGCGCCCACCTTACAGTACGAAACGATCTCTCCTCAAAGTGATGTTTAGGAGGAGGCAGACCCCTCGACTGAGCCAGCTTCAGCACCTCCAGACTCTTCTTACAGCTTTCTGCCATTTTCTCAAACCTGAAGTCGACACATGCAGAGGGAAGAACTTCATACGTGCTCCATGTGGTCATTTTGCTCCAGATGTCAGGACATGACCAATGGCTTTAGACTGCGCTAACTTCACAAACTTTAGGCCCTTCTCAGATGTTCTAACAGAGTTTGTTGTGAGTGACTAAAGAAGCTCACTTTGTTGTTTCAGCGACGTTCCCCAGGTGTGTGAATTGCTTGGAGTGAGTCATGCATTTCTGGAAGGAGGAAAGCCGGAGGAAAGCTTAACACATCTCAACGTTTGTATTCACAGCAAGACACCAACAGTGTGAAGCAACTAGAGCGGGAACGGAAAATATTTTTATCATCAGAACCAATTCATAAACGTCTACAGTAAATACACAAGAGAGATGAAGATGGCGGATTCTGCAGAGAGTTAGGAATCATTTTAAAGGAAAATCAGCATGAAGAGCCGATGCAAAAAATAATTATATAAAGTATTAAAAAAAGAACTGTGATCTGTAGTGAAACTTCAGCACAGGAGTCATCTGTGGACAAATCTTAATCATATTTATCCTGATGAAACCTGCTTTAACAAAAACTCTACAACAGTTTTTACAACAAAACATGATCTGATGGTCTGTATTTTAATATTTAATCTTTGAATCCAGCAGTTTTACCTCGTACTGCTCTTTCAGGATCTTGGCCAGCTGTGTGTAAACCTGCTCAGCTTTCTCTGAAATCTGCACGTCGCTGTGATGAACCAGGATGAAGTCGTCGTCCTCGTCACCAGGGGGCGACGGCACCTACAGGTGAAGCACACAGAGGGTCCTCACACGTCCCAGAACACATGAAATGATTTTATTTTGAGGAACAGGAACACTCATTCCGCTCATCAGTACTATGATTTAGTCATCTGATAAACATAAGTGTTAATGTTGGATTGTTAAAAACATTATTTGTTACTGTCTGTTGCTTCACGTAATTTTTACTTAAATTTCTAAATAAATACTCAAGAGAAAGGAGATCTTTGTACATCAGGATTGACTCATGCAGGTCTAGAAACTGTACATAAAAGTAGTTTTGCAAGTTAGACAGTGTGCAGGAATCTGACACTTTTTGTCAGTGAGTTGAATGGACACGTATAAAATGCTTAACTTGACTTATTCTGAAGTTAAGACATTCAACAAAAAATATAAATTCAGATATGCACAACAAAATGTTCCAGATGCAACGCCAATTCTCTCATCATAGCAACACAACATCGTAATATTTAGAGGAAAAAACTCCACTGTCTACTCTTTCTACTGTCTGAATGAGGCCTGTTTGTGGTTTTTGGAGAATCATACCAAGGACTGAGTTGAAAAAGAATAAATCTGCTCACTGTGCTGATGTCCACAGTTTTGCCGCTGCGTGCTGCCTCGATCATCGGGTCGAAGCCCTTGGCGGTGCGGAGGAACATCTTTGCCTGCTCCATGTCGTTCTTCTGCTTCGCCTGCAGAGCCGCCTTCATGTACTGCTTCTTCCGACCCTCCAGGAACTCCAGCTGCTGAACGGCTGGAGGGCGAACAAAATCCAGAGTGAGCCAACGGCAAACAGCTGGATGTGGTTTTAAGAGAATATCAGGTTCATGAAACGGACCTGTTGGTGAGAGTCCTTCCCTGGAGGTTGTTCTGTCGGGTGAAGCTGACGGAGACCTTTTTTGTCTTGGACCGGCCGTGGGGACGTCTAATGTGGGCTTTTTTGGCTCCTCTGGAACAGCAGGCTTTGACTACAAAAAAAAAACACAACACTACATTAGCAACTTATCCACAGAAACTTCCTTACCATGTAATAGAATACTGACAGCCCACCTCGTCTTCTTTCTCGTCTTCATCATCATCTTCTGCTGTTTCAGCAGCATCAGTAGAGGCGAGTTTACTTGCTGCCTCCAGAGCAGCAACAAAACCCTGCTCAGCTCCTGTCGCCTTCTGGCCGGGGATGGGAGGAAAGCCTGAGAGATGAGTTTTAGATTTACTTTTTCATTCAAGTACAAAAGCACATCTATATACTTGTGTTGCAGCAGGAGTGACAGCTTATTTAGTGATACAGAGAACACAGTAGCGGCATCGCCAAATCAAAATCCAAGAGAATCTCACCGGGGGGAACCGGCAGCTCGTCGAAGTTGACCGCTCTTCCAGCTTTGTGAGAACGGATGGCGCTCTGGTATTGCTGCAGGAGGAGAGAGGATAAATATGTTTTAGCAGCAGAGCCAATGATCCTGTAATGGGTGGAAAGAAGAACAAGTTTGTTGATAATAAACATCAGCCACATTTCATGGGGGGTGCAGGGGATACATCTGCCTCAATATGTATCTGTATAGGTTCATCAGACACTCGTGTAATATGTTGAATGAGCAGAACTCTTGCATGGGTTTATAAATTAATTAGAATGAATGAACTTATCCTTGATGTAAAAAGGCGCCACATGGAAATTTAAAGTGGTCACAAGTGACTTCTCTTAACAAAAGACACACAAGAGTAAATCATGCCGAGGGTACACATTTGGTAACCCAGCAGGAATAAACGTAAACTGAGAAAAGTTAATCTGAAGGAGAATGAATATTTGAAAGTAACACAGAATATCAGAGAGCCTTACTGTATTAAACACCATTATATTTAATTCTGCCATTTTTAACTCATACAGAGTCGCCGTGATAACAGACATCAGAGGGAAGTCTCTCCTTGTACCTTGGCAATACGGTCGTGCATGCGGGCCTTGCGGTCGTCTCCGCTGGCTTTGGCCTGAGTAGACGCCTCCACATACTTTGCTCGTCTCTGTTCAAGAGCCTCCAGCACGTCTTTGGGAGCGTCGGGGGCTGATGGGGGGGCAGGCGCTGAAACAGTGAAACCATGAAGTTCATAACACGATTTTACCTAAAAATTCATGCTTTTCTCAAAGAATGTTAGCATGAGAACAATTCTGAACTGGCAGCAGACTTCAAGTACAGCTGACGTCAATGGGAATGACATCAGTTTTGCAAATGTTGTGTCATAAATCAAAGTATGAGACAAATTGGAATTTGACTATTTGATGAAGGAAATGTCAAGACATGATAATGCTACAGAGAAACACCAATCCAAAAAAATATTAACTCACTTAACAAAGAGTTCGGGCATTGCTTTAAATGATTCAACTTGTTCCTGCAGTTAGCAAAATGACTCGTTTTAATACTTTGCATTGTTGAGTATAAAACACATCTGTTACAAAAAAGCCCTCCAAAGCATCAGTGCGGTTTCAGTGTAATGAGCTGTACAAAAAGTCTGACAAAAAACGAAATAAAACTTTATAAAATCCATCAGCGACCCATTAGGAATCTAAATTAGACCAGTGGAGATCCTCATCTACTTATGTCATAGATGAATATATAGTTGTTAAAAACACATTACTTTAAGGAGCTTTTCTCTTCCTTTTAAGAAACTTGTTTGTCATCCAGTTTTCTTTTCCACCGCCTATAATAGTAGGTACATTTTAAACAGCATATGTCTGACTGTGTTTCAATAAGTTCTGTTCTATCAAGATGACCAGAAAAATCATTTATTTTCAGACATTTAACCTTTTGTGAATGTATTGTTCAAACAGTCTCTATAGGAAATCTCATCCAGGAGCGAGTCAGTCTATAAACGCTGAGGTATGTAGCATCGGTTCATGTTTCACACTCGACAAATAAACATTAAATAAGCAGACATAACCACACTGTGCACAACACTAGCAGTATGTTTTTCTACTCGTTGAAGTCAGAGATAGAAATTAAGTATCATGGCAACCTTCCTGGATAAATTTTCAAGCAACATTAGCTTTTATTGCTTTGGGTGCCACAGAGATGAATTCTTTCACCTCTGAAAGAAAGTGCAAAGTTAAAAAAAAAAAGAGGGCGTCTGTGTTGCGTCTCCAAAGACACTGTTTAGGAAAGCAGCTAAGGACGCCCTACTAACCTTCAACCTGTCTGCTTGATAAAAAAAGACTATGCTTTCCTTCTTTTTATTTTTTTTACTCGCTCCACTCAGCTCATTTGTTTGACTTTGTGTGAGAGTCCATCTGCAGGTGTTGAATTAAATGTGCATATTTTATCTAAGACAAACTGCCACCACACATCTGAGACTAAACTATAAGATGACATTGTTATCCATGTCATAAAAAGACATGAAGTGGAAAGAGAATGCATGACTTATGAAAAAGAAACTTATGCCAACAATAAGTAAAGGTGTGTAGTTAATAATTGTTAAAATTGTTACTACCTGGAGCTGCTGCAACCGGTTGGGTGACCTCCATGTTTTGCCCAGAGGAAGGTTCGTTCACTGGAGCAGAGCTTCCTCCTGCACCTACAACACAAAAACTCAAGGATTAACTCAAATCTAAAGAGGAAAATACTTTAGTGATGCATTACAATACCCATACTACCTACTATATAGTGTGCCATAAAGAGAAGATTTAGTACATCCCAATACATGGCATGTCAAATGCCAAAAATAACACTGGGTTACAAAAAAATAACTTTTTGAAGGTGTCTAGGATTTTTTTAACTGATTTAGGACATTTTTGCAACACTGAATCCAAAAATGAAATCTGCTTTTCTGTATCAGGTCAGGTTTTTATCCTAACTCGATTTTTAAAAAATCAATTTTGCCACTAAATCAATTACATTTTTTGATATCAGTGATTGATTAATTTTAGTATTTCTCATATGAAATTGGATTTTAGAGGCAAAAATTCATTTTCTAATCCTTTTCATAAGCTAAATGATCCAAAAGTTGATGAGCGTAAACATTTGTAAAGGTAAATACAAGCAAAATGCATGTTTCATCAAATCAAAAATTTGACCTCATTGAGCAAAACCAATATAATATTTGGATTCAGCACAATGCAACTGTCCAAAATCAGCTCAAAAAACTTTGACACCAAAATGGGTATAGACCAGTGTAATCGAATGTCCCATTACATCTGGTCAGATTTTGCAAAATGCAAGCCAGCATGCTTTTCTGGCCATTCTGCGCATAGTTCGCTGTGCAGCTACGCTACATATGTCAGTGTCTCACATGACTATCAACAGCATGAATACACTATTATGACAGAACTGTACATTCAAATTCTATGCGTACTTTAAGTAAAAATGAAAAAAAGCATACAGTTTGGAATACAGCCCATGTTTCTGTGTACGTTTACAGTAGAAATTATTCTATTGAAATGAATTTCCCCTTATAGGCAGGTTGTTCCTATATAACGGGTGGGGCCTGTCTTCCTGGGGTTTGCACACTGTTTTAATAGAGCTGGTTCATTAACAAGGTAAACTACCACTTCACAGAATTATTTGTGTGGTTCTATCTTCCCTTCTTCCAACCCTGATACTGGCCTCTTAGATTTATGTCCACTAGAGAGACAAGCCTCCTTCCAGTGGGAAACATTATCTATCAATATATATATCCATTAGGGATCCATTAATGGTCTCCCTTCAGTCTGGCCTCCATCACAAACTAGGAGTGGATCAGACACAAACCTACAGAGTTCACATGTGAACATACAGTAAGGAGTCCTGTTAGTAGGAAATATGAAGGTAGTTTTTGAGTTTTGGCTGTACAAGTGTCTGACTACATCTGCTTCACTTCAGTGTTTTACAGCTTAAACATAAAATGTAAAAATACTTGTTTTTATCGTATATAAAACTGAAGTTATTGGATTCCAGCGATCCTCACCCTGTCCTGGAGATGGAGGAAGGCCACTCAGGTCGATCGCTTGTCCTTTCTCCAACGCCTCGATCACTGCATCGAACCTCTGCACCCAAAAAAAAGGAGGCAAAAACAGTCAAACATAATGATGGGCTTTGTCAACATCCACATTGTTTGAATGTTTCACATTCTTCAGGGAGAAACCCTGCGCTCAGAATGTGCAGCAACAGACTCAGGCTGCATGAATAATGATGTGTAGTTCATTTTAACTTCAAATATTACATTTAAATGTGTTTCTGAGGCATAAAAAAAAACTTAGTCTCATGACTGATGTTTGGTATATGAACTCAGACAGGATGCTGACTAAAGCACAAAAGGATAATTCTGAACAGAAACAAGAACAGGAAATAGGATTTTTCTTTGGCAATAATCCTGCAAGGTTACAAACAGTGTGTCCGTTATCGGAAATGTAGCTGCTGCAAGAATTCTACGATAGAAACGTGATCTGCTCAGCAAGTTATCTGAATGCTGCATCCAGTTCCAGCAGAAACAGGGCCTTATGAAGTGCATTTAGCTTGAAGTGACATACAGATACAAAGACTCAGAGCTCAGAAACTGGGATCGAAAGGTTTTCACAAAAAAATGTAAAAACAATAACACAAGAACTTACAAGACGAATTTTCATTCAGAATTGAAAAAAAAAGTCAGTGAAAAAATATTAAATATGAAAGCTTTTGTAAATATAAGAAGACTGTGTTAAGAATAGATTTAAAAACCAGAGTTTGAGGGCTGCAAAAGAACAAGAAACGCATTAGAGACCATTTTGTTTGGCTAAAAATAAACAGATTTCATTTCTATTTTCTATACCCCAGAACCTGACAGTGTCATCTACTAAGCACATTTCCCTACAAAATAATGTCCTGAAATCATACGACAAGGATGAAATACAGGCATAGGTCAAGAAAAAGAAAAAAAGCTTTTAGAAGATTCATTTAAACACAACAGATACAAATGTCTGGACAGGAAACACTCACTCAGCGTTGTAGTCCTTTAACTCACCTTGCTGGTCTTGAAGTAAAGCTTAGCTTGCTCCACATCTCCTTGCTTCTTGGCTCTCAGAGCTGCCATCTTGTATTCCTTCTGCCTCTCCAAAAGTAACGTCTTGGTTGCCTCGTTCGCTGTGGATTCACCGGACAAAACAGACAACAATACCACAGTGAAAGGCCTCATTCATCGCACACTGAGAAGCTAGTCGACAACCACCTCGGCTCAAATTCCAATCCAAAACCAATTGACTGTTAAGAATGAACTGGTATAAATGTGTGTGACCCAAGATCGAGTGAATCAAGTGTTCTAAAAAAACAGACTTGCTCTTAATAGTCAGACAAATACTGGACCTTTGAGGCAGAACATATAACAACCTATTAGTCGATATCTTTACATAAACTTTGGTTGTTGTTTTTTTTTGGTTTTAAATTGGATCAAAACACACACATAGCTGGACAAAAATCTACTTGCTACCACTATCTGGCGTCCAATTTATCCAGTCAAACTATAATTTGTATATATACAAAGTTTTACAATTGGAACCCAACTGGTCTCCAAAAACAGTCCACAGCTAGCTGTCCCGAATCATGATTCCTTAATGCAGTTAATCCATTACAGACACCTAATTTCCCTTTGGTTTTAATGAGTCATGTCAAAATCCTGTTTTTTTGGAAAGCTGCAGGTAGCTCGCACAAGCAGCCCTGACAAATCATCTCTCTGAATCTCTACAACAGGGGTGAAGGGTGCAAAGTTAGCATGAGCCCTAGAGCCACATGAGGTGCATTAATGGGTTGAACATTAAGTGTTTAAGTGGTATGGATTTAGTCTCCAGCTCGACAGATCGATTTGGGTGATCGATATGCTCTCAGACAAAATTCTCATTGGTCAGACAATCGCCAGCATTACTTTCATGAGAAAAGAAACACCACATCAACAGCCTTCCTGCATAAATAAATCAATTACTTTTTGTGGCAACAAAGGTTGTAGTATTTTGAACTCACCCAACCTCGTTAAGACTGTTGGAACTAAATGATTTAACATTTACTGAAGGTTTACTCAGTCGGCTCCACATTAACTGACGACATGACAAAGAAATCGTTAGTGTGGCTGCATTGTTCACAGAGATGGACTAAAAGTCGACTGTCACCTTCGCATATCACAGCTCAACAACCAACATGGCAGATCATCTAAAAAACGCATGCTAACATCTTCACGTTATATTTCTCAGTAGTTCCTGTGCATGCTGGTACGCTCAAAATCTGTAAATACTGTTTTTTTTTTTAATGTTAATTATGCCTCTGTGCACTGCGTCTGATTTAGCTCATCTAGAGATGATGTCCTCGGAGCAACTTAGTAAGTTCAGTAAGAAGCAACTGGACTTCTCTTTCAGGTTTTAAGAATCTGAAAGACAAGTCCAGTTGCCTCTTACTGAAGCTCTTAGGACTACTGTGCATCCCCGAAAATCTACACAGAGCTAGAGATAAGAGATGGAGATAATGTGCAGATTTTTTTTCCAGCAACCAGTCGATTGGTTGAACACTAGGTAGGATTCCAGCCAGCATAGTTTTTATTTGGTTGACTGCAGCCCTGCCAAGTGTGCAGTTACAGATATTTCGTATGCAAGCTGTCTGAGTCTGTGCTCAGATATGACACCCTCAGAGAAAAAAACTACCGATTAAAATCGTACGTTCTCCAACAACCAGTACTGTCACTGATATAACTTGGTGTAACCCAAGTGAAACTCACCATCTGTCTGACTGGTCTGCGAGAGGTCGGCAGCTTCCTCAGCGTTCTCCTCAGGAGACGGGAGGCTGCTCACAGTGGGCAGAGATGACTGTTCCTCTTCACTGCTGGGTGTGATGATAGTGGGAACAGCTGGTGGAGGTGTCAAGGCCTCTGATTCCTCCTGCTGGGTGGATTCACGAGGCGAAGGTACAGGCGGAGGAGGTCTTGCAGGAACAGCGGGTCGAGGGGCGTCGCTCGGGGCTCCGGTGGCAACAGGAGGAGGGATCTCTGCCTCATTTACAGGCCTCCCTTTTTTCACAGCAGCTAACATCGACTCCAACGTCTGCAAAGAGCAACAAGTTTCTATGAGTCTCCTGAAATCATGTATTTCAGACACAAGTTAGATCACAGAATGAGAAAACAGCATAAGATGCTTTATGGGCCAGCATAAATCAGATAAAACAACTTATGTAATGTGTTTTGAGAATTGATTTGAAAGTTGACAAACAGCACAAAGCTTTCCTTTAGGGAAGCAAACAGTGTGATCAGACAGAAATACCAAAAGACAAGCTGTCTCTTGTGTTTCTATGAATCTTTAGCTTTTGTGGCATTGACAAAAATTTACATCTTCAGCTCTGATTGGGGAACTGTTCTCACCTGAAAACTAGCTTTTGTTTTGCCTCTGAGTAGAGGTGCAAAGAAAATAAAACACAACAAACTAAAATAACAAAATAAATGGGAGGTTTGTGACAGAGACACTGCATCATGTTAGAAAAATCACAATAACTTGTCATGTTGATGTGTATTATATTAGACAGTGTGAGGAGTGCGACTCAAACTGGACCTGACATCTTCAGCTGTGTTTCAAGAATTTCTTTGAGAAAAGAAATCTTACTTTGTACGCAGTCTGTATCATGGAACATTCAACAAATTGATACCATAAGGTACCATTTATTAGAGCCTCATAATATCTGAATAATGACTTTATTTATTTATTTATGAACCATTATAGATTTATAGCATAAAAAAGAAGATTCAGAGATTCAGATTCAGATTTGATTCAGATTCAGATTTGTTTTATTGTCATTGTAACAAGTACAACGAAACGCAAGGTGCAGTCCTTTCAGTGCAAAAAAACAAAAATATAAGAACTTTGCAGAACAATAAAAAGGATTTTGTATTCGACCCTTCAAATACATACAACGATCAGTAAGTAAAGAACACTGATTATCTTGTCACAATGCAAAGTTCTGGACGCTTTGAGTCCTGGTATTCATGTGGATGTTACTCTGACACATACCACCTACCTAAACACTATGAACAACTGAACACACAGTCAGGCATTTTATAAAAATGAAAAGCTCCATCTTGAGCAGAACTTGAGTAAATCTAAGTACATTGTGCTGATAAAACTTCTTTCACTCATCACTTTTAAGTGGGAAAAGTGAACACAGGACTTTTTCTCTGACAGTATTGTACTGTGCGAGTACTTCTTCTGCACTGCCGGCACCAACATTCAGTTAGAGAAACGGTGAAAATAAAGCCAGATGGAATTTGTCTGCAGACGACAAATCGCTTAATCTTACCTGCTCTGAAACTGAATTTCTGAATGAAAGTTCAGATGAGGCTCTGATCATTTCAGACTGCGATAATAGTGGCTTATAATCATTTCCTACGTTCGTATAATTAGTTTCTTTCCATGTGTGGGCTGCTAACATACATAGCATATCTGGGTTAGCGAGAGATGAACTACTATGAAACTGCATTTTTCCGTGTGTGCATGATGAACTCTGGATGTTTTAACAGATTGCTCTCGTTCCTTCTCTTACATGCAAATGAGTCGTTGCACTTTCGGCAGCAAGCATTGTCTGCATCAACTGTAATAAATGTAGCCACACTTTTGAGCTTTACCTGCCATGAACACTGAGAGTCTCTGTGTGACAGAGTTAAGCTGTTGGAAAGGCAAAAATTCACCACGGACAAATGTCTTAATCTTACTGCAAATTGCGCAGTAATAAGAGAGCTGATGAGATAAAATACGCAATATAATGATCTTCTGAGATTCTAAAAAGTAACCAATAGCACAGCTGTTAACACCAGAGCTTATCGATGCTCCTTTATTTAGAATTTAGCCCATTTAATACCGGGGCTCCCTATCATTAACGAAAGCGCTGCTGTGAATCTGTGCATACATCATCATCAAGCTGTCGTTTCACCAACCTTCAGGCCACGATCGTATCTCCTGGCTTTGGACGTCTCTCCTGCGGTCTTGGCGTTTTGCAAAGCCATTTTGTACATGGCCACTCTCCCCTCCAAGGTGTGTTGGAGGCTGCCGGGGGCTGCCGACGACGCCTTTACTTCCCTCTGCTTCACAAGCGTAACAACAAAACAGCATGGAACACATGCTAAGAACGTAAAGTCGCACGGATAAACAATAAGAGGAAATAAAACACTAAACGCAATTTACAAAAGCTGTCAGACTTACCAGAAACAGGTGAAAATATTTACCTCAGGTGCATCTACTCTACCGGTAACGCTATCGATTAAAAAATTGTTTGCATAAAAACAAATCTGATTGAAGATAAAAATAGACAAGGAAGGAGGACAGGAGCGTCCGTCCTTTCCTGTTACTGGTAACAGACAAACATTTCTGCCAGTTGACACGTATGTAGGTGTCAGTTTCAGGGCTGGCAGAGAGCTGCGTGCTTTGTACCTGCGCCACTGGGGACTCTGGTGTTTCAGCTTGAGAAGATTCAGCCATAGAGGAGGATGCGGAGGAAGGAGTTACGGCATCCTCAGCTTCCTCCTCACCCACCACTTCCTGTAGCTCTGCCTGATGAGAAATGAATACAGCAACTGATCAACAAGCCGGCTTTGATTGCTCACATTCAAGGCTGGATTTTAGAGGTACTGAGTCTAAAGTTTTCCGTTACTTGGTTTGAGTTTTTGTGTGGTTGTTTGACAAATGAAAATACAGTAAACCAAAATGTGCAGATTACATTGGACCTCCAAAGAAAAATCAGCAACAGTTTATAGCTGCAAGATTACTGTGGGTCTATAAAACCTGCTGGCACAGACAGCACACAGGTCTAATATTTGCATATTCTTTTTACTGCTTTTGGCTCATGGAAGCAGTCAATTGGAGGTTGGAGGACCTTAGATGGTGATGATCACATTTACACTTGAATCTGCCCAGCTTAACTACGCCTTGAAGAAATGTCAGGGCACTGGGTTGGGAAAAGGAGCAGTGGCTTGAAAAATTAACCTACATTTCTTTCAGAACATCATCTTTTTAGTTACAAATTACTTTGAGAATACTGTATATAAAGAACTGGAGGAGTTATGTCTGAGCAGGACTCACTTTTACCTCTGAACTGTGCCGAAGTCCTGAGTCCAACAAGACTCAAAGATTTTTTTTTATACTATTTTGTACTGTATTAGCAGCCTTTGCACCTTTTCATTTTTACCTGTAATATGTGTGAGTGACTGGATACCCAAATGTCCCCATTGGACGAATAATGGAATAAAGGGGATGAATAACGTATCCATCTTCAGCAGGCTTAGGTCCTCACTAACACCAAAAAAGTGGAAAACATTACTCCAGTTCTCTCCTCTTTTTGTTGCATGTGTGCCAAAGTCACAGTTTTAAAACTTGACTGTTGGTTTTTAGAGCACGAAATGATTTTAGCTCAGACAGGGTTGTTGCTGATATTGAATTTTTTGTTATCTTGCACATAAATGTGATTAACTTTTGTTAAGGTGTTCGGTTTTGCAGCTAAATTCATGACATTACTATCAATAGATGTTCATTGAAATGCAGCTGGTTGAATATTAGAGGTCAAATGCCTTGATATAAGCAAGTTGTGCCATTAAAGCACCACCATCAGAAGAAGAGCTCAATAAAATATTAAAATGGATAAAGACAATAAAACATTACTTTTTTGTAGTTTATTTCGGCTATTTTAAAGCAGCTGAATAGAAATTATTCTAACAATTGCGAAAAATGATCGCAGTCAGCTCAGATAATTCCAACCAGGCAACTATGTCATCACGCAGAGGCAGCATTCAGCTTTTGAGCACCACATATCTGGATAAAACTTGTTTGTTACAGCTGGAACTTATTGTAAATTTATGCTAAACAATTTAGGCTTTTTGTTTGCCACTGCCATTTATTAAAGTGAGTTTTCAATAACGGTGGTACTGACTCCGACCTTTTACTGCACTGTAAACTCCTCTGTAAAATGCATCACTCATTTTCTATTTCATTTACTCTTTTTAAACCTTGTTTTAACGATTTATATACTTGACCATGTTTTGCTAATGTGTTTTGTCTTCTTTTAGGCACTCTGCCTTGTTGAAAGGTGCCAAATAATCTTGCCTTGCCCTTTTTCTAGTTCCAAGTTTTCTGTGTAAAGACATTGTCCACATCTGGTCTCCTCCTACACACAGAATTACTGAAAGTAGAATTGCTTCTGAGGATTATGGTGATTTTGAGTAAAACAGAATTGAATGAACCAATAAAAGTAGCAAATTCAGTGTTAGTAATACAAAAGATCCTGAGTCATGAAATTCTGACTATATGAAACTTTTTGACTTAACGTGTTTTCAGGAATGTACATTTTTAGCCAATAAAATACTAAAGTAATACAATTGTTTGAAACCACCTTTGTGACTCAGGGACATGGACAGGCTGGTTAAAAATTAAAGAAAGTAAATGAGGAAAAAATATAAAGATGAGTCTACATGTGTGGCAGTTACACAACTCACACAAATGTTCTTCTTTTCATAGCTCTGTACCACTTTGTTAAAGACATTGGGTGCTTTGTCGTTTTAGTTCTTTTAGTGCCATCACTGACTATCCACTATTTGATAAATGTAGAATGTGACACTGTAGGCTCATGGCGAGACAGTAAGTCTTTTAAACCACATTGCTGAAAGCCTAAAGGCTCAACAATAATAACTTTTTCTTTCCAGTGCAAATAAATGTATTAAAATTCATCCGTTATATGACGGCACTGAGTTTAACACCAACCAAGAGATCCTCATCGTCTTCGATATCGTCGTCGTCTTCATCGTCATCCACGTCTCTCATACACTCATCAGCCATTCTTGCGATGTCTTCCATGGGCAGGGGGCCTAAAACAAAAACACGCTGTCATTAACCATGTGACAAAAAACACGAATCACAGAAGTAATAAATGTCAACGGCAGCAGTTTCATGAGGGACTACTTTCCATGGATAGTAACTGCAGAAACACATGGTTCCAGAAATCTTACAAACTCATTATAATACCGTTCAGGCAACAAAAACTAAATAAAGCTGTATCTCTAAAAGGAGTCACAGCAATATGGATCCAATTTGGGCATGTAGTACACTATTCTGAAGTAATAAAGAGGATTTTTTTGAAATACTAACCGTGAATGTAGGAAAAATGAATAACAGCTGTATTTCACAATCACAATTGTTGAGAAAACAAAACTAATGGAATCTTAACATTGACGTCAGTTTATAACATGGGTTGTGTATTATTATGCTACAATGCAGCTGATCAGTCTGGTATTATTCTTAGTAGTCCTTTTTTAAGGAAAGAAAAAACAAAACAAAACAAATGAAGAATAAAACTACCATTGCTTGACTTTGTCTTTTTTAAATTTCCCTCTGTTTCACTCTCTTTTTTAAGTACAGAATTGAATTCAGGACTTCTTTGACAGCACATTTACTGTATAAAAGTGTTACTTTCGTAAGAGAAACAGTGAAAACTAATCCAGCCAGCATTTGCCTGGAGGCCACAAATCACTAGCTCTTTCCTGCTTTGCACAAAACGAAACTGAAACTGTGAATTTGTGTTGGACAGTTCACATGATGCTCCGACCATTTCACACTGACGTTTTGAGGGCAGCCACAGCTAAACAATCAGCGAGGCAATGGTTGCTTATAATTATTAACCCATGATCATTTAACTTCGTAAACTGTGTGTGAGGGCTCTAGGCTGCCTCCATACACAACATACCTGAAGTAACGAGAAATGAAGTAGGAGTGAGGCAGTCAAACTACATTTCTCTGCATATATGTAATGGACTTCTGCTGGATGTTTCAACAGATCAATCATGTTTGTGTCGTTACACACGCAACACTTGCTGCATTTAAGCAATGAGTCCTGTGAGCATTATTATTACATTATTACTAATAAATGCATCTTAAACAGATTAATTGGTGAGATAAAATGAGCAAGATAACTTTTATGTAGGAATAATAACTATTTTCTTAATTTCCCAAAATGTTGGAGCTTCTTCATCCTCCAGTCTTTGATATTTTAGGCTTTGGCCTATTTAATACCAACTTTTGGAATTTACAATCTTTTAAATGCACTGATAGCTTAGAATTCACACTAACACATTTAATGTCTATTAATGCATGAGTTGTGCTGATCTGAAGAAGGAGAAAGAAAGATTCTAGCAGGCCAGAGAGACCAAACTCAGGGAGACTGAGCCAGGTCAGCTAGAAGAAATGCAGCACAAACACACACACCCACACACACACACAAAGGGAGAGCTAAGTTTAAACCACAGCTCCTTCCCAACAGATAGCCATTCACGTTTTACTATTTAAATTCAATGTCTGTGTTTAGCAGCCAATCACTTTCCACTATACTGAATAAAATGTACATGATTATATGAAGCTGCATCCATTGCTGGGGAAGTAGGTGACAGAGCAACAGCCTGTTGACTGCGATTTTCTGAATCACTACTGGATCCTTGATCAAGTAAAATATTATATTGCAAAATAAATAACACTGAACGAGAGAAGTAGCTTGTCTTCTATCTCAAAAGAACGAACACGCTTCAACAGTTCCCATCCCTCGTGATTACTTAAATAGTTGACAACTAATTAATTAACTGTTGCAGCTCTACTGCAACATGCCAACAAATCCCCTTTCAGAGATGCCCTCTTTTCTGTTAATATGACAGCATCTGAATGCGTCAGCCCACTTCATGTCTGATGAACACCCTGGCCGCCTTTCTGTAAAAGTTTCAACAGCAATCTTACTAGATTGGATCCAGCAACATGTCAACTTTTCAACAAGTTTGAACTGCACCCAATCGAATCACCGGATAGAGGCACACAAAAAAATATATATTTTGAGCTGTGGTGAAAGTATTTAGGAAACAAGATTTCCACCTTTCAGCACCAATATTTGCCTAAAAACATCTGAGTGAGAGTCTTTGCTCTGAGTTGAATAAATATCTGCAGCATCAAGCAGCAGCAGAATCAACATGAGCAAGGGAGCTATGCAAATCTGAATACATGGAACAACACTAATTAACCTCATTAATTATTTGTAACTGAAACATTCTGCCAACATGGCGACAAGATAGGCCCATACCAGGATTCAACAGCAAGTCACACTATGTACTTTCATTTACATCAGACAGGTGAGTTGTCACACACAGAGAGTCACAGTTTAGTTTGTTCCAGCTGTTTTTAGAAATCTTTCCTCTGAGTTTATTGTATATCAGGCAGCAGCAGGAGCAACAGCAGTAACTTCATTAATTAGTTATAGTTATAAATTATCCCCAACATGGAGACAGGATCAATCGGGATCTAACAACTCGTTACATTATTCTTGTAAAGTAGTCATTACATTATCATCACACATGGACAGAGTTTGGCCAGAGCTGCTATTAGTTTAGATTAAGTCATATGTTTGTTATTGCCTTACTATGCAATAGAAATCACTTGGTATATTGTCTTATGAAGTGTGACTGACAAATACTGTGTACGTGCTGCAGCTCTCTTCAGCGGTGTGGTGGGTATGTCTGATGAAACCACAAGGAACATTAAAAGAAAAGCAGCCTATGTCTGAATGACAGAATGCTGTCACTTCAACAGACAAATAAAGACAGCCATGTTACATATCTCATGTCTGGGAAGGGCTCAAATGTCGTTTTATGGGGTTTAAGACACTTACACCTGAATCAGACACATAAATCTGCATCATAAATCATATCTTCTGCACTCACTTTTCCCCTTTGGCCTGGCTCTTCCTCCTGCAGCAGCTTTATTCCCAGTAATAGCAGCAAGTTCAGCCTCCAGGTCCGGATCATCCAGATTCCCCTCCATACCCATCATCATCTCTTCAGGGTCCAGGTCGACAAACAGACCCATCTGAAAGCAGGCAGCAATAGGGTCAACTTCACCACCTTGACAGCTGATGTTGTCATGTGAAAGCATCTCAGAGTTGTTGTTGTTGTTACCTGTTTGGCTGCAGCAGCGCCCTGTCCCCTGGGCTGCGGAGCTCTCTTCTTCTTACCAAACATGTTGTTGTTGTTGTTGTTGTTGTTGTGGCTTGTATTTGCTTAACAAACCCCTGAGCGACAACCCGGTGATCCAAACTACACCTACAGACAGAAACGCGTTAAGAAACCCCGCTTCTTGATGCGAGCATTGTGGTTAGCAGCGGATAAAGTCATGTGAGCTGTTGTCAGGTGGCTCCCAAACACAGCGACCGATAACGAGCTGCCAACTGACGGTGATGTTAGCATAGCTAGCTAGCGGTTAGCCGTGTTTCTGGCGTCTAACTCGAAAAGTTACTTTATAAAGCGGAAGCAGGCTGTCGCTGTCATTCTTCGAGAGTGTTTCTGGAGAGTTTTGTGTAACGTAAGGGGAAAGGTGTGTCCTTACCTGCTCGTTCAGCACTTCATGAGGTAGTTTTCAGACAAACTGTTTCATTTCTGCGGTTTGACATGATGAGGGGTTTGTTTAAGTACGCATGCGCACAACGAGGGCGCGTCCCACCGACCTCCAGCTGAAGCCCTGAACTCTGTCTGTCAGGTTCACAATTTAATCTAGAAAGTGTGCAATTGGGGAGAAACTCAACAGGCAAGATTTTTAACAAATATATATCAGCATTAAACTTCCTCAGTTGATTTACAATAAGATAATGATTTTCTGAAAGTCTAAATAAGAAAATGATGCAATAGACATGTCTGAAATGCCAACAAGACAGTGATTTTTTTGCACTGCAGATGTTGTGAAATTTTATGTTTAAATGTACAAATTAGATATCATATATATCTAAAAACTTACTCATTTGCATTAGTTTGCAGAACATAAATCTAAATATTAGATAAAGCCAGCCAAAAATTAGTTTCACTTTGTGAACATATTTCATTTGACATATTTTTTATTCTCTTTTACTCTTTGTCTTTATTTGTCTTTATATTATTATTATTATTATTATTATTATTATTATTATTATTATTTTCAGATTTTACCCACTATTTTCTTTTATTCTGTTTTTTTTCTTTTCTGTGATGTGGCATTTTGTTACGTTTATTATTTCATTGTATTGTACCTTGTGTCTTCTGTAATAACTTAATTGTGAAATCTTGAATATATTCAGTCTATCTATCTATCTATCTATCTATCTATCTGACTCTGAAAACATGCAATAAGCTCCATCATTATGTATTATTGTCAGTGAATAAACAATTAGCAATTAGGGCATAATTTCCAATCATAACTTTTCTATCTTAGGAATAAATGATTCAGCGTATTTCATAATTTATGTCTTGCAATTCATATTTTTGGTATAACATCAGAATTTTAAAGAAAAAAATGCAGCCAATTATGCACTTTGTGCCTTTTTCACAACTGTAGTTCCTTTAGTCAGTCAGCAGTGCTGCTCACTAACTCAGGAGTTGCAGCCACATTGTTGTTTTTGTGCTAGATATTTGAATAATTAGAAATAAATATCACTTAAGGTGGAACTTGCTGTAGAAAGAAAACTACGACTTTCATTCTCATTTCTTTCACACACTTTATGCAGGTTAAAACGTAAACTACCTGGACAGATTTTCTGACAGGAAAGAATACAAATGCAAACACTATTTTGTAAACAAAAGACATTTTATTTACTTTGTAACTGTTTACAGAATATGACAGAAATGTGTTTAGTAAAAACGTATATTCCTTCCATGATATAAATGCAGATTAGGATGTTTAGGCTCTGGTTCTTATAGATAGCTTAAGCCTTAAGTTTAGTGCAAAAAAAAAAAACCCTGATCCAGGCTTGTTTTGAGATTATACTGTATAGAACTGAAGCAAAAACATCTGTGAGCTCCGGTGTTGGAATATTACAGATCCCTGTTGTTGCTGCTGAGCAGTTTGGGGAAGGACGTGCCGATGGATCGGCCGTGTCGATACACAACCAGCTCCAGCACATACTCGTCCACTTTCACCACCACAGAGGTCATCTTCTCCGTCGACATGAGGAAGATGATGGTGAAGAGAGCGACTTCGAACTCTGGACTGACACCAATGAACGAGCCGCCGACCGGCTTTACAAGGCCTTTCCAGCTGAACTGCAGGTTCAGGACGTGGTCGTCCTCATCAGGCTTTAAAACAATGATTACATGAAGTTTAATACGGTGCTTGTGCATTCATTTGATGTTCAGTTACAGCAGCTTTGGTTTGAAAGTAGACTATAACTTAATAAATACAGCTGATAAATGTTCAGAAAGACATTTAGCAAAGTTTTTCTAGTGTGTCAAGCATATTTATGTTGAATAAAGTGATGCAGATTTTTCTTACTGTGTCTTTGTTGTCTCGAGCTTTGTAGCCTTTATAGTCAACATGGTCGTGCTTTTCCTGCAGGTAGAACTGGACCCAGTTGTGCAGACCCATGATCTCCTGGCCGTACTTGGTTTCTCCAACAAACACATGTTCAAATCCACAGGAATCCTCCCTGTAATGAAAATAAAAATCAGTATAACCAAAGATAAGCAAGTTAAGTCTCCATGTGTGCTCTCATTCATCAACAAGATAAGATCCCCAGAACTTTTTTCCTTCTTATCCGCAGTGTTTGCATTGTGGGCTAGGCAGAAGGACAAACAGTGAAGATGTGACTCTCCTTGAAGGACACAGGTCAGTATTAAAGATAAATACATCATATGTGCAGTTTATTGCAAATTTGTATTTTTTCAGACTCAAAACATGCTCAGTGCATGCAGTAAATGTAACTTGGAATGGAAAAACAACAGAAAAACAAGGCCACACTGAGCAAACAATGGTTTAAATGTGGATTTGCTGTATCATTGCATTCATTCATTCATGTATATATTTAGTTGATCCTTGAGCCGGAAATTCATCCGTATGCTGTAGGTCAGCTGATTCTGCTAAAGGGAAACCGGACATGAAGCTGTTTCAGTTTGACTTCACCCCATCATCCATCAGATGATTGAACCTGAGCTAGTTTCTTATGTGCTACAGTGGCTCCCCCTGCTGTTAGAGTCAGGGTTGACTCACCCTCCTCCCCTCTCCCGGTGGTAGAGCCGGAACCAGATGTCATACAGCTGCCTCTTAAACTGCGCAGTGTCTGATGGCGACTGACCCTTATTCACCAGATACTTGTGAGCGGTCTACGAACAAAACAGCATATGAGGAAAATTCAGGCTTTCAACTCAGAAATGTGGTCAAACAATATGACGCATGTAAATAAAATAAAATAAAAACAAAACATACTGACAATACAGATCGTCAATCAGGCCAAAATGCTGTTACATCTGAGACTAAAAGTTCATTCTTGATCTCAAAAATAGCAGAGATGTGTGACATTTCAAGCCAGTACACATGAGAAGTCCTGAAAGAGTCTGGAAAGAATGCATATCTGATCATCTGCAGCTGCAATGACAGCTGGGTAAATAAGTTAAGAAAGATCATGTGAGAAACATCAAAGCCTCTACAGAACTGACTTTGTTCTGAGGCTGTTTTGTCAACCAGTAATTCATTTTGGATTTAAATTCTTCCTACAGGGCACAAAACAAAGAGCAATGGAAAAAAAAAAAAACCTAAAATAAGGATTTAGGGTAAACAAAAAAAGCACATGTGTCATTAAACTCATAATAATCTTCTTGTTGAAAAAAGAATCTATGTTAATCTTACATTGTAATAGCACAGAGCAAACAGCCCAGTAGAGTTTATTCTCATCTAAAATGCAGTCGGGAGTTGATGTGCTTCCTTTAAAATGGGTCTTTTTTTTTAATTTGGGAAAACCACTGAAAAAAATATTTTAAACTTTTCAAGGCCAGGTGAGCAACTTGGCCTGAAACCACATATAAGACAGGAACACACAACAAAGTATGACACATAACCTAGTTTTCTAGGAAACCGGCTTCATACTGATGTCAGATGCTCACTAAACCCATCAGTAAACAACACCTTGAAGCATTTTCACCAGGCGTGTAAACAGCTGCTGTTATGAAACTCTGTTTGAGCATCGCAGCTTGTGGTGAAAGACGTGTTACTGAAAACAGCTGCTGCACCTTCATGACTTCGGTCTCCATGATGGAGTCGATGAACAGTTTGTTCTCCAGACGCTCCTGTGAGGTGACGGTCTCCGACACACCGGTGGACATCTCATAGTTGTCCAGCAAGTTGATGAAATCTGCGTTAAAAACGGGGAATTGTTCAAGCTGTTGAGACAAGTTTCTATCAAATGAATCAATAATGGAGAAAAGGTATAAAACGAAGATGTGAGCTGCTACTTACGTGCGTACGTCTCGATGCCCTTCAGTTTGTCTTCGTTGACGTATGTGAATAGTGGAGCTCTGGCCCGGTCTCTGGCGTAGTTGCTGCCCTGAGCAACATAACCGGCCCTCCCCTGAATAAAACACAGCACATACGGTCAGCCGTCTGCATGCTGTGACTGAACAAAGTGGGAAAACTGACTCAGAATTAGCTGTACTGGCCTCTATTTCACAATATTTAACTTGTTAACTTTTAATCCACAATTACTACAGCACATAAAAACACTTAATGGGTAAAAATATCAGAAATGAGAGACTATTAATGCACATATCTTTTCAATAATGGATAACGGAAAGTTTTTCACACATAAAAGCAGTTCATAAATACATTTTGTTTTCCTGTTTTACAGTATACACACAGTGCATATATTATATATACTAATATACATCATATACTGTAGACTACTGCTTGGCTTAATCAAGTGATTCGTCAAACAACAGGCATTTTTCTGAGGTTTCAATTCATTTATAAAGAAAAAATAGAAACATTTCTGCTTCTCAAATGTTAGAATTTGCTGCTTTTCTGCATTTTATATCACAAAAAATTGAAAATCATCTTTAACTGTTGGTTGTATTAAACAAGCGATTTGAAAATGTCATTTTTTGGCAATTCATTGTGATTTTTACAGACGAAACTGATGAATTGAAATAAGTCAGATGAATCAATAATAAAAAATGTCATTAGTAGTAGCCCTAATGTGTATTATAAACATTATAAAATATGTAGAGTTCTGTAAGAAAAGAGCTTTTATTCTTTATTTTTCACTTCATTTTGCCGTGCAGGTGAACTAATATCATTTAGATCACTGTCCTGAAGTTTGTCCTTTACGCTGTTATGACAATAATATTAGATTTTAGCCACATTGGCGCTGTGGATGTAGAGATGTTGGTCGGTCTGTCTGCAGCTCTAGTCCAGAGTGAAATATCTCTACAACTACTGGATTGATTGTCAAGAAATGTGGACAATCATGATTCCAAAAGAGACGACTAAATGTGTTGCCATAAAATCTGGTATAGACGTTCATATTTCGCTCAAAATTGCAAGAAAACTTGCAATTCTGTGACTTTCGTCAGTCGGCACAGTGGTGCAGTTGGCACCACAGTCGGCTCTGGGTAAAGTAGCTTCCGGTCCTGATGAGGTTTTGCATAAATTGCCTGTATCTGTGACTGAGTGCTTTGCATTGCAGAGAAGCTGTAAGCTGGTGGCTCTGACCTGGAGGGAAATGATGTAGTCGGTCCCTGGACGGAGGCGGTTGGTATCCAGGCGCCAGATTTGGTTCAGCACCTCAGTGAGCTCCTGATCGGCCTGTCGACTGTGGTAAGAAAACAAACACTGGGAATGAAGTAGATGCAGCAGAATGGAGTTGATCAGTTTTAGGCAGAGACAGAAGAAGTACAGACGTATAAACAGCAACACCACAGTGTAAAAGTACTCGTGAATAAAACAGTAAAAAAAAAAACATGCGTTTACATTTTTACTTTAGCAAATATGCAAAAGTATCAAAATACACCTAAAATACCAAAATTTTAAAAAGCCCCTATGGAGAATAGTATATTTCTCAATAATATCAATTATATTATTAGATCATAATGATTAATACTTTCATCACTTTCATGGTGAAGTTGATGAAGGCGGTTTAATTGGTTTATATTGTTAATCTGCAGAAAAGCTTGTATATTTCTATTCAAGTGGCAATATCGCTTTAACTTAACCTAAATCATTAAATCATAATTCATTTTTTCTTCATATGTTGTCTCATCAAACCAAACCTACAAATAGTTAGTAAGTAATGTTGTCTAATAGGTGCACTGGAGTGAAAAGTGCAGATTTTTCTCTGACTTGTAGTGGAGTGGAGACATAAAGTCGCAGAAAATGGACATACAAGCCACTCAGAATTGTACTACAGCACAGTATTTGAGTTACTTTTCACTGCTGGTTCTGACTTTGAAGGAGATTTGTTTCCTCGTCAGAAAGAGGATTCAAAAACAAACAGCGTTACTAATGACACCAACTGAAGTGTCCTCCAGGAAGTCATGACAGTATGACAGTGAGTCAGCTTCATTAAAGGCACAAGAACGTCAGCAAAACTACAAGAAGAAGCGTGAATAGAAAATCTAAATTAAATATAAGATAGTGAGCCTGCATGCATGAATACCAGAACCCTCAGCCTGAAGCCTTTTTTTTATTTACAGCTGTGCTTTTCCTGCTCCAACATGTCAAATATGTCCTCAGTAAAGAAGCAGCTGTCCCTCAAGTCTAACATTTACAGAAATTATTAACTAAGCTGTGATATTCCGCAAGTGACTTTGGGATTCTTTTATCCTTGACTGAGCTGCTTGAATCTTTTACCAGCTGCAGCATTTTACAAACACATCAATCATTGGCGCCTAAATTACATGTTATTTGACTACAAGCATCTACTGAACCCCAACAGTGAGGTTAGAAACAAAGCATCCTGCTGCATGTTATATGTACAATCCGAGAGGAATGAAAAATAAAGAGGAAGTCTGGTTTTTATGACCGTAGGACAAGTTCCCGTTTTTTAATTTTTTAATTTATTTTTTTTTACATTGTGAGAAACAGTAGTGATTAAATAAGCCAATCAAACAAGTGATATTGCAATTTAGGGAACTTTCGCAGAAGACTGTTTTAAGGCGTGTTTCGACATGGTTTTTAAATTTTGGGACATTTATATCAGAATCAATTTGTATTGCCAAGTAGGTTTTTACTTCAGAGGGTTAGGATGTACTGTTTTGGTGCATAAGATGACAAACAATTTAGTTAATTTTAAAGTCAAATGCAAATGTTTTAAAAAGTAGGTGGCATCAAGTTAAGATTATGATAAAAACAAATGTAAAAAAACAAATCATCAGCCACAAAGCATGTACGCACTTTGCCTATTTGGTAGCAGTTTAAAGCGTCTAAGGACCGATCCAGATCAGACACAAACATTTTAAATTAGCTATTTTCCAGGGTCTTGTCTGCAACCTGTACAGAGAATTGTCCTACTTGCAGGCGTTTTCTTTTGTTGGACAACACAATGTAACTGAAGGAATAGTGACCCCGCCTCCATTATTAAGTTACAGCGTCTTTGTGCAGAAGTTGTAATATGAGATAAAAACTTTCTGATGCAGTTCTGTGGTTTTACTATAATAAACTTTATTTCTATAGCACCTTTAAAAATTACACGGTGCTTTGTAAAACTAAACAAAGGACACATTAAAAGAAGAGAATGAAACACAAGTTATTCAAAAAGGATGTCAATAGATAAAACTGCATTGAAGTCACTATAAAAGCCCCACCCTTGCTGCTGTAAATTCAGTGAATGATTGACACATGGGAATAAAAAAAAAGTTGAGTAAGAAGCAACTGACAGGAAGGCAGCATACTAAGACAGAAACTCCTCTGTTCTTAATTTAGCCTGAACATCACAAGGGAAAAACAGCCTCAGTTTTATTGCAGCAGAGACTGTTTAAGTCCAACTATGTCCTGTTTGTTCTGTTGTATAATTCAGTCCTCTAATCACTCCCAGATCCAGCTGCTCTCACACGCAGCCTTCAATCCTGCACATTTTTTAAAAACTCACTGAACTGAGCTGCTATCTGCAAACAGAGCAGCTAAAACCCAAGAGGACACAAAGAAAATCCTACAAACCATCATTAGACGACCACATAACAACCAAACAGACGTGTCATGTTGCATGTTTACATCAAACATTTCTGTCTTAAGGGGAAGCAAAGTGTGACAAAAGGTCGTGAAATGGCTCAAACACGCGAAACTTGCAAAACAGAAAAAATACAAACATTTAAGTCAACAAATTCTCTGATTTTTTTAAACTTCCAAATCTTACCCTCTCGCCATGGTTCAGTTCAGTGGAAAAAGTTCGTCTGACTTCTCACATCCTCTCAAAAAAAAAAATCTACTACCGTGGCAGAGGACAGTTATCTGAAGTGTCAATCATGACGTTTCCAAAAGTGAAGCAGCCAATCACAAGGCAGGAGAAGGACCTCGCCCCGCCCCCTCCTGCCATTTATTTAATTAATAAAAGTGTGCAGCCTTTCAATAAGAGGGGCATTTTCACACAAGTAAAGTAATGATTAGAGAAGAAAAACATGCTTTAGGTTCACCTTTTGTTTTGTTTTGTCTCACAGAGGTTTACTGTAAACATGAAAAGTCAAAATAGGTCAATTCTGCATGTTGTACTTCAGCAGATTGAGCAAAAACTACAATATTTTGCTTGAAACATAAAGGCTAGAAGTTTCCCAGGACTAAAATGTCTTGGAAGATGACACAACAAGGAAACATTCAGTTCATATAAGTAGATCTCAATCTTTTTGCACCATAAATATCGCACATACTTTAACTTTGACATTGTTTTTTCTGTACTTTCCTGTTTTTTGCACTGTTTTTGTATAGTGAATATTTATCTGCCTCATTATGTATGAGTAGCTGTGAAGTGAGAGCATTTGAATGAGTGTATTTCTACACCGGTTTATCTTGGCTCCAGGCAGAGACACAGTAAACTAAGAATTTTATTGCATTGATACACTGAACTTTTTTATTGCTGCATATGACAATGAGGTTTTTACAATCTAATCAGAGGCACCGCTGAAGGGGGTCAGGAGAGGCGGGGAGATGAAATCCCTGAATTGTCATTGGCCACCCCATATATGATATATCAAGTTCATTCACTGAAACTCTGATGTCCAAGCTTTGATGAATGCAACTACGGTGTCCAAGTGCAAGTGAAAGCAGCATTAGATGAAAGCAGAAGTTATGCATAACCAGTCAGCTGTGCATCTGTCCACAAGCATGACAGAAAGCTAAAAACAAAAAACCCACAACAAACTATTTGTGCCTTTAGTTGATGGTGGCGCGCACACACACACACACACACACACACACACACACACACAGAATTTCCATTTTGCTGCAGGATGTTTGCAGCAGTGACATTATTGTGTGTGTGAATGCAATGCACAACGGGACGTGTGTAATCATTAAAGTAGCTACCAAAACATGGTTATAGGCAACCGAGTAACATGAAAACCTATTTTACTTTAACATGAGTTGCTCTTGTTTGATAAATTTTCACCACAGAAGGACACAATTTTTAATATTGAAGTCATAAATACATCCTGGATGGTTTTTACCCACTACCTCCTAAAAAATTAGGGACATTACCTGTAAAATAGGAAACAAAACTATATCAATGTGTGATTTCTTAACTTTATATTGACATGGTTGTCAACTAGCCTCAATACTATGACAGTGTAAATTCCTGTAATTCAGTTCTGCCTTTTGGTTTTTCAAGTTTTTCAAGATTTCCAGTGGCCCAGTCTTGCCACCTCTGTAAAAAATAAAAGGAGAGGTTGTCCTTAATATACAGTGTAATCAATTTATTAGAAATAAATGCATAAAATTATAGTAATAATAATAATAAATTTCCTGAAATTAGGGAACAACGTTTAATGAACAGAACATTTCTACTCGTCCATATTTTTGTCGATATAATTGCAGCAAGTTAGGCAAGGAGCAGTGTTTTATTTGAGATATCTTAATAACATATTGAAAAGTGACATACATCGTAGAATGGAATAAAATAATAGTAATATTAAATACATCTTAATAAAACGTTTTGAAAACTCGGCTATACTTATCACAGCTCTTAATTTGAAACCCCCTCAAACGGGAAGAACTAAATGTGCGCATGCGTAGAAGCCACACACGTTATTTTACAGTGTGTTTAGCAAAATAGTTGCTGGTGTGTTGTAGAAGTAGCTTTATCACGCTGTTGGCGTTGTTTATTTTCACTGCGTTTTTCATGTAGGTCTCCGTTTGGACTGTTAGCACCTGCAGTTTAAACCAGGCGACTAAAAACTGACAGAAAAAGGAAAAAGTTTAAAGAAAGCTAATTAGCCTGCTAGCTCTGTAGCAGAAGAGGCAGCATGGCAGCTGTAGTGGAGCTGATAGCTGGCAGCTACGAGCAGATCGCCTTCGGTTACAGAGTGAACACTGACGAAAAGGTAAGTTGGAGTGGATTTTTTTATGTGTAAATGTCATTGGGCAAGACTGTCACTGGAATTAATTGGTAGTTTAAATACACATTTAATATTATAGTAACGGGTGTGTAAGATAATGACAATATTATGATGACAAATGTAATGTTATTGGTGGCATAATGAACACTGTGATCTCTTGTTGCCTTACTTTAAGTTTCAGTCGTGAGATTTACAGTGAATTTAAGAAACAGGGTTCAAACTTTACATGAACAAGTATTTACATGCAAAAATCTGTACATTTTATGTATTTAGTTAAGGAAGAAATAGTAATTAGCTGTTTATAACTAATAAAAATACAATTATATGTTCCAAAAGTTATCAATTAGTTTTGTAAATAAATATGCAAATGTTTAACATGATATTAACATTTCCTGCACTAAAGACTGCATTCACCCTCAGCTGAATCTGCAAATGCTTTATAGTATACGAGACAATTGTGCCATTTATTTGCTTCTTTACAACTTTTTTTTACCCATTTTTGCTCATCCTGTTCAGAAACTTACTGTAATTTTTGTTCTTTCAGTTTCAACACTTTAAATCAGTAAGAGTTTTTAAAAACATGTCTTATTTGTTCCTGTGTTTTCTTTGTCGTGCAGGAGTGGACGGCCAAAGCAGACTTCACACATCACGCCCACACAGCTTCAGTGTCGGCCGTGGCCACCAGTGAGAGGTTTGTCGTCACAGGAAGCAAAGATGAGACCATTCAGCTGTACGACATGAAGAAGAGGATCGAGCACGGAGCTCTGCTGCATCATGACGGTGAGCAGGTTCAGTTTATTACGTCTGTGCGACTAAATGTGTAAAGTGAGAATATAATATAAAATGAATCCAAGTGATGATGGAAACGAAATCTTTACACATCATAAAATAAGAGTCAAGCCCAGTTAGTTTCAGTGTATTTTTCAACATGTTCATCTGCTTTTTATAAAGTTATGGTGATTTCATTCGTATTCAGTGTTTAATTTTTCCATATTTCTATTATTCTGCACGACAGTTACTGTTGACGTGGGTCTCATAGATTTTCATTGTAGATTTTATTCTGTGTCTGGGTGTAAAAAGTCATCTAAGCACTGATTTTATTTGGTTTTTACCACATTTAAAGACAAAATAAGTAACAGCTTGTGTTCTGTATATTTTACTGAAATTCTTTTTTACTTCAGGCACCATCACTTGTCTTGAGTTTTCTGGTTCGTCTCACTTGCTGAGCGGAGGAGAGGACGGACTCCTGTGTGTTTGGAGCACAAAGAAGTGGGAATGTCTGAAATCCATTAAAGCTCACAAGTAAGTAAACAGTATGAACCTGCAGATGCACCGAGGTGGCTTCATTTATCTTTGTTGCTGAACTCAATATATGGTGTTTTTCTCTTTTGTGTGTGTGTTTTTTTTGTTGTTTTTTTTTAGAGGTCACGTCACATCGATGTCCGTCCACCCTTCTGGGAAACTTGCACTTTCAGTCGGGACAGATAAGACTCTGAGGTAAAATCTCAGCGCTTCTGGAAAACCAGGATTAATGGATTATGAGAAAAATAACTCTTGTGTCTTTTCATCCTTTTAGAACGTGGAATCTCATTACCGGAAGGTCAGCATTTATCAAAAACATCAAACAGAGTAAGTTTGCATGTTTTCATGTGAGGTGTGAAGAAAATTATTATTATTATTTTTTTTTAACAAAGTGCTTTACAGATGAAACCACAATTCAAAAGCAACGTCTTATTTCACTAAATTCGAATTTAGCATTTTTGTTATTTATTATTACCGTTTTCAGTTCCTAGCTATTTGAGTGACTATTGTGAATTTTGCCTTTTCTTTAATGGGAAGGCTATGAATACATTTGAGGACAACTGTAACACATCCTGCTACAGAAATATATGTCAACTTCAGAACATGGCCTTCGTGGGAAATTTAAAAATAAGTGCTGTCGTATTAGTGCTGCAGTTCAGTGTATAATAATCAAAAGTGCAAATTTACAAAGGGGGAGTTGAAAATGATCAATGATTACTATAGAATTTTAAGTATTTTTACAGATAAGTAAATAATAAAAGAGGAAAAACAGGCAGCCAGCTTTACTGAAGTCTAGTTTTGGACTATGTGGTTAAAAAGGGGCTGGAAGATGTAGGTTTGGGCCCGTGTGATGTTATGTTTAGTCCAGCTGACTAAACGTGTATGTATAACATTGTACATGATTCTTTACACTCCTAACAGATGCCCACATTGTCAGATGGTCTCCAGATGGGGACAAATATGTGGTTGTGGTGAACGACAACGTGAACATCTACGACCTGCAGACGGCCTCCGTGACCGGAACAATCACAAACCCAAAGAGGATCTCATCTGTTAGCTTCTTAAATGTGAGTTCTCTGACTAGGACTCGGTGGTTTTTGTTCTCATCAGAGGATTCTTGTCTTGTAAACAATAAAATATTGGTGCTGGTCTTTCAGAACTCCATCCTGGCCGTCGCAGGAGACGATGAAACCGTGAGGCTGTGTGATGTGACAACAGAGAAATGGCTGTGTGAGTTCAAGGCTCATGAAACCAGGTGACTTCAGTGTTTTTAACCCTCCAGTTTTGTCCTCATGTTAATGTGCTTTATACGTTCCTTACATGTGATGACAGAAGGAGAGCTGCTCTGATCTCTGCATCCTTTTGTGGTTTCAGAGTGAAAGCAGTTGACAGTTTGATGATGGAGGATTACTGCGTAGTGGTGACAGCTTCCAATGACGGATTCATCAAAATGTGGAAAATGCAACTCGAAGAGG